>NC_142699.1:40057240-40357240 GCF_029339155.1 Prunus mume
AAACACTTTATGAAATCCTCTACAAAAATCATCAAAAATCGATATCAATGAAGGAGTTGAGAGATTGAGGTCTTCGCAGATCCATAAGATATAGAGGGATGTTTTGTATTTGAGAATCAAAGCTGGTTGAAAGGTTTGATTTGAAAGTCACCTAATCTCTTAATACCCTTCTATATCTTGCTAGTGAATTCTAGATTAGTCTCTTTGCGTTTCTGGTATGTTCTTTGTCTCCCTAATTTCAGATTTTTGTCTCTCTTGATTTGTCCTAGTTTGTTTACATATTTTTTATATTTCTAGTTTCTTTTAGATTTTCTGATTGGCTGACGTGAGATGAGGAGTTTCTCAGAGATTTATAACTTTTTATTTTGCGGTGTTTTCTATGTGAGTCATATGTTTTTGTTGTTGAAAATTTGGTGTTTCGCGGTCTTTTTATGCTCATTTTTACAAGTTTTCTATGGAAATATGGACCAATGGTAAAATTTCTCTTCTTCCATTAATTTTATGTTTATAATCTTAGCTTTTTTTTTTTTTTTTTCTCTCTCTTTGTTATTTTGATTTATTTACAGGGATGATGGAGGAGATTTTAGTTGTGCATCATTTGTATGTTTGGATGAGGAATGCTTGGATTAGGAGTACGTAGGTCTTGTTAGGAATTATGTTTGTTGTAATAACTATTGAATCTTCAAGTTTTATGAAAGAAACTATTTTTGAGTGTATATATTCACTAATAAAGCATTATGGTTGGTTTTCTAGTTAAAATCGTTGTATAACATCATAGGAAATAAAAAAGAACTAAAATGTAGCAGTTTGGAAACTTATTAGACGACGGTTTTTATAATAAATCATGGTCTTTACAAATAATTAACGATGATTTTTATAAAAAGGGTCGTCTATTATATGTAAAGATGACGCTTTTATAAAACCGCTGTCTATTATATGTAAAGATGACACTTTTATAAAAAGCGGATGCGTCATTATATGTAAAGATGACGCATTTTTATACAAACCGCCGCTCATTATATGTAAAGATGATATTTTTAATAAAAAACCGTTGTCTATTATATGTAAAGATGATGATTTTTATACAAACCGTCGTCTATTATATGTAAAGATGACGCTTGTATAAAAACCTCGCTATTATGAAGTAAAGATGACGCTTTTTATAAAAACCGCGTCTATTATATGTAAAGATACGCTTATAAAAACTGTTGCTCAGTATATATGTAAAGATGACGTTTTTATAAAAACCGTCGCCTTTATAAACAAATACACGGGTTTTCATAAAAATCGTCCCATTTACATACAATACACGACGGTTTTATTAAAAAATAGTCGTCTTTTCTCATATAATTAATGATCTTTATCTCTAAACAACGACGATTTTCTTTAAAAACCGTCGTCGTTACTGATAAACAACGAGCGGAAAAGCCATCAGTTTGACACCCAAATAGATGTCATCGATTTCAGGCGGTTTGAAAATCAATACACGACGGTGAATTCCGCCGCCTTTTGCCTCCTTTTTTGTAGTAGAATATTTATTGGAGCATGAATAAACTTATAAAATTTAAACCATATTTAATATTTAGAAATCTTCCTCTAGGCTGAAGCCCACCCCAGCCTAGGCATAAATCCACCTTGTCCGTAAGCATTTCTTGATTTGATCAATCTTCTTTTCATCCTCCACAATTAATCGAAGCAAACAATCATCACATGTACCTACAAAATAAAAATAGCAATGAAATCTCAACCACAAAACATCATTTAAAATGTCTTCTTGTTGCACTTTTAGATGCAAAATTATCAATTATACTATCATATTTAATGTTTTCTAACATATCCTTTTCAATGCATAATATCGCTAATCCATTTAGCCTATCTTGAGTTATGGTGGCCTGCAAGTAAGATTTTAATAATTTTAATTAAAAAAAATTTCTTTTAGCAGATGCCACAGTCACAGGTATAGTCAAGAATACCCTATAAGCAACCATTACATTAGGAAACATATCCACACTCTTTACAAACTCAAGAATTTTAATGGATGTCCATGACTTATCTGTTTCATATGCTTCTTTTGGTAACATCACTTGCAACACCTGTAATTCTGAAAATAAGTCTCTTGCATCAACATCAGAAACATCACCATGTTTTAAAGCATTTTCAAGATTCACACAAAAACTTTTCAGTTCATTATCATCAAACGAAGTCAACTTTGCAGCATCAAATAAAAACCCAAAAATAGATTCAAAACAATGCAATTGTTCAAACCTACTCTTCAATTCACAAAGAGCAATATCCACTATAACAATAAAATAATCAGTTCTAAATGATTCTTCAGCTGATTGTTGTTCCCTATCACTATTGGAAATCTCATAAAAATTCCTTTTTCTACAAACTTTACGTTTTTTTTCGGAAATACAGGCTCAATTCCCATATCAAGGGAAATTTATTTAGCATCACTCATGGCAGAAATAAACCCATTTATTCTATAGTTTTCAAAAAATAAAACAAGTCATTTTAATTGTCTTACAGCAGCATCAAGATGCATCTCTTCAGATTGTAACTTTTTACTGAGTTAATCTTATGCAAAATGTCATGCCAAATAACCAAACTTAATATAAATTCAAAACTTGAAAGCTCTCCTGAAGCTAAACTTTGAGCATCCCTACTCAATTTGGCAACTTCACTAATTTCTGTTAATTTAAATAAAGCTTCTCTGATTTGGGAAGCTTGAGATTTTATTGCTTTGACACTTTCAATGTGACTTTCCCAATGTGTAGTTGACAATGATTTCGAAGTCAAACCATCTATGTATATCAAGTAACACATTCCATCGCTTTGTTGAATTAGAGAATACCGTATATATGCATTGACGTGCTCCAATTTTTATTTTTTATTTTTTTTGCTTTAACACATGAGTTGACCATATTACAAACTATTAAGTTGAGACAATGAGAACCACATGGCATGTAAAATGCTCTAGGATTTATATCAAGTAATCTTTTTTGTACACCTAGATTTTTCCCCCTCATATTAGAGCCATTATCATAACCTTTTCCCCTCACATCATCAATATTAAGTGTAAGGGACTCAATTATATTTTGTAATTCATTAAAAATTCCTAATCCAAATGTATCATCCACATTTAGAAAACTCTAAAAAGTATTCTTCTATATTTATTGGAGTACTTGAAATATCTATGCACCTCAATATTAAGAATGACTGAAAAACACTTAGCCGTTTTTATTTTTTCAATGATTGCATGTTTAACATTTGATGCTAAAATAGCTATTAACTCATTTTGAATTGTATGGCTAAGATAATGATAATGAATCTTCTTATCTTGAATGCGTTGAAAATGGTGTTGCATTACTGGATCAAACTCATCATCATTTCAAGTAGGCCTAAAAAGTTACCACTACCATCTTCATAAATTTTTCATTTGTTCCACGAAAAGCCAAATTATGTATATCAAGACATTTCACAAC
Organism: Prunus mume; assembly: GCF_029339155.1. Taxonomy (NCBI): domain Eukaryota; kingdom Viridiplantae; phylum Streptophyta; class Magnoliopsida; order Rosales; family Rosaceae; genus Prunus; species Prunus mume. The sequence continues at coordinate 40,060,726 of NC_142699.1, forward strand.
AGCAATGACAATAACATTTTTCCATTGTAGTGTATCTTTCTTGATTAGCTCTTGTAATTCTTTATTAATTGTTTAATTTGTTTTCAATCTGATTTGCAACTCAATACAAGATCTCAAGTTAGTGAGGTGTTCAATACTGCTTTCATGTTGTTTAAGCTTCTCACCAAGATGTTTCCAATCTCTAGTTCATTCACTCGTTAACTGACTTCTAGAATTCATTGTTTCAAACAACTTACAACAAAAACAAAACATTTTATCCAACTCCTTTGAGTACACTAGCCATTTTCGATCCTTAGTTTCCCCATTTGGTAACGTATGAAGATAATAATTTGAGGGAAAATGTCTATTGTGTTCGTCCATGGGGAATTTGAGATTAGTTTCTCTTATGGGACCTTTATCCAAAACTCTTGGATCATAAATGTTCAAATCAAATCTTGTATCGGGACATTCATTTTCATGGCAAGGTTCATCAATATTTTCATTTTCATCAAGGAATGGTTCACAATATTTTCATTTTCATTTAGATCACCAATTTCTTCATTCACATAATTCTCATTTACTACTAATTCTTCCAATTGAATTGGTTGTTCACATTCTTTTGGTAAATCTTCATCTAAATTTTCAAGTGAAGCATTGGTCATTTGGGATATTTTGGTGAAGCATTGGTGAATCTGTAGGAACTTCCAGATCTGAAATCGGAGGTTGTGGGCCTTGCGGGCCTAGTTTACTAAGTTTGGGTAGTTTGACCCTTCGGTTGACCGCTATAGGGGCTTTATAGTTCCAACAATTCAATGATGGGCCTGGACTGCTGTAAAGAGCCAAATGTGTGAAATTGCCCTTGAGTCTGAGTTCAAGGATCAGACCCCAAGAGTGCTTCAAAAGGGTAGTTGAGCCTTAGGAAACATCTCGGTTACCTTCACCAATAAAACCAACAGTTGCTTACAAATAAATTCTTGGCTTGGCTTGGCTTGAGAAGCTTGTGGCATGGAAGCTAATCACTCATGAGTTTAACATTAAAGAGAGAGAGAGAGTTGTGATTTCCTATGAGAAATAGAGGTTTAAAGGAAAGAGGAAAAGATTTTAATAGGATTTGTTGAGGAGAGAGAGAGGGGGAGGAGAAGTGGGTGGTTTGAGCAATTTTCCGGCAACCTGACAAAAGCTTTGTCAGACTCTGGAATGGCTTGGCAGAAGAGAAAATAGGAAGAGATGGAGGAATAGTATTTGAATTTGAAGGGTTCCAGGGATGAGAGGTGATGTTTGCTATCTCTGGATGTGGTTGAGATAATGGGTAGAGGATACACCCAATTTATAGCCGCTAGAAAGCTCTTTTTTTCCAAGAAACCCTAATGGGTTCTCCCCAATTTTGTCAAGTCTTCTCTTTCATTTCTCTTCCTTTCCTTTGATTCATCCTAATTTGTGAAATCATCCTCTGTCCAAACACATAGAGACAAGATTTTTGGGAGCTCAAAAGTTTTCTTGCAGATGCTTCAGTGTTAAACTCTTATTTTTGGCTACACCTCACCTTCTTTCCTCCCCTCTTCCATGGCAAGAGCTGGTGGGAGAAAGAAATAGGTAAGGGCGCTGGTTTGAAGGGTGTCTTTTCTTCTAGCAACCTGCGCGCTATTACCCTTTGGTTTTTTGGACGATCTACTTTGAAGTCTGTTATGGCCATATGTTGGAGCCTCCCAGCAGTCCATCTTGGTGAATGGCTTTTGGCTTCTGTCGTTGTTTTATCTCCAGCCATGTGCTGGAGATTTTCAGATATTTTCTTAATCATTTAGGCATTCCTAAGGTAATGCGTTAGTGTACTAAAGGAATGGGCCAACCTCCTAAAGTGATGGATCATTTTTATTAAGGTGATGAGCCAATTTTCTAAAGTAATGGGCTACCTATATCTCTCCTTATGCTTACCCACATATTTGGGCTCAAGAAATGGGGCTCCCAAGCAGCCCAAAACTTCCATTTCTCGGCTCATCAATGGGACTCATGAATGTCGTTACCATCTATACCACAACCCACTCAGCAAGCCCCGAGCATTTGCATGGCTTGGGCCCACTTAAGCATGTAGTGTGGCTAGGTGTAATAGTAATGATTTTCCGCTTAGCATTGCATGTCGCTTGTCGTGCTTGAATTTTATAGCCTTTGAAAGGGATATGATGCTTGACGGAATAATTAACATGGGGTTGTAGAGCCAGTGCCTTTTATAGGCTCATTTCAATTCTTAGTGTGATAGATGGCATATTTATTTGGGCATGGCCAAGGACGGACCTAGGATTTCAAAATGGGGTAGACTAAATTTACCTTATTGAACTGTTAGATTTTAGGCTTGGTTAAAATCTTAAGAGAGGCTTATGGAATTGATCATATGTGTGTGTGTGTGTGTGTGTGTGTGTGTGTGTGTGTGTGTGTGTGTGTGTGTATAATTTAAGAACATCTTATTTTTATTTTATTTGTTTAAAAGGCCTATTTTACACCAACAATGCCAACTAAGGTCTACCATGATGAACAAAAATGAATTAAGCGAAAAAAAATTCATAAGAAAATTAAAAAATGAAAATTTATTATCACAAAGATAGAGTCAGATAGACACACAGCAACTAGAGGTAACACTACAATTATCCAATTAGTTTAAATTGATATTTATGCTCTAAATGGGCTTAACATTAACACTAACTATAAGAAATAAATAAATAAAACTCACTTGGGCTATAGCCCAGGTTGTACAAGTCATAGGTCTATGCCTACCCACATGAGTAGAGGTGGAAGAGCCTAGCCAACTGAGCTATACCTAAACCTTGATGCATATTTGTGTATTGTCATATGTAGGTAATGTTCTTTATGTGATATTGTACCAGTGAAATTCCATTATTTTGTATAGGGAAAGAGACCCATTTAATTAAATCACAGAGCCCAAAGCTCCTCTTTTGATTAATTAATCTAACCCAAGTCAACACAAGCCCACAAATCCATAGCACCACGCGGCCCAATCCAAACAATTACACTAAAATTGACATATAGAGACTAATATTTTTTTCTTATATTTCAATGGCATGTGAGTTGAATTAGCCTATGCTTTTGGTGTACTCCCAGGTAGTCCTGGGTTCAAATCCTCATGATACTCATTTGTCTGAGTTTTCCCCATTTTCCTTCCTAACTTTGGCCAAAAAATAGAATAAATAAAAATAGGGACATGACAAATTTCAACTCAAACTTGTTTTCTAAAGCCAACAAGCATCTCTCAATAGGAAAGTTTCTCATTTGACAATTTAAAAAGAAAAAGGTCCTCAACAAATAATAAATAAATAAATAAATAAGCCAAATGTTTCCCTCTTTTCTATCGAGGTGGCGGACGGAAAGAACTTTTGATCCTTCTTTTCTTGTATTGCATAGGCGTGTCACCTCCAAGCCACTAACTAGCTTGAATGGAAAAAGTTGGATTGATTGACCAAACAAGGAACCTTTTCTTGGCCAAGATTCTTTTACTTTCTCGGGCTCGAGGATGATTAGGATTCGTATGTGTATTTTTAGGATTTTTTGGGATTTATTGATAATGATAAAAATTAAATTAAAAGGCGATTAAACTAAATAACAAGAAAGCAAATATAAAAAAAAAAAAAATCAAAGCAAGAATAAACGAAAAGTAAGAATGAAACAAGAACTATACGAACGATAAAGGCGATAAGATAAAGCAGTATAAAATTAAAAATTAATAGTAAATTTGGCTTACACCCTTCAAATTAAATTCGCCGTACCTAAAACCCTTCACTTTTTGTTCCTATAAATAATACCCAATTTGTATAAGTAAAAACCCATGACTAGGATTCAACTCAGCAAGTTACCTAATTAAGCATAAAATCTGATTTATTGTACTTTTCAGATTCCAAAAATATCCCCAACTAAGCCATTATTGCATTTTGTATATTAATGTGGGAATCAATATGGAAACAGTTTTTAATTGGATTGTATATAATGACAGATGTTGAATTTGGAAAGATCTCCAAATGGTTGTAATGGATGTAGGAATTAATTTTGAAACATTTTTTAAAAAAATTTAACAATAAATTCAAATTTGGGTAATCAGTTTGTTTAATAAAATGTTTATGTTATTTTCTTTTTATGAATTATACATGACTAATAATTCACTTTATAATTGTTTATGAATAAAACTATACATACTAATTATGTTGAAAAAATAATGTACCTATTACTTGTTTGTTTTAGGGCTTGTCCAATATAGATCCCTACATTTTCTATTTCCTAGACATATACCCATCACTCTATAATCTATGTGTAAAACCCAATTTCAAATTTAAATAACTAGTAGGATATAAGAGGTCGTAGTATTTCTATGTTTTTACATCATTGCCACTAAACTTCATATTTTATTTATAATTTATTTCAAGCATTTCATTAACTGCCATAATTGTAATTAATATACTCCCTATTAATAGCATATCAACCACCCCATTTCTTTTAGTTGTCATTCCCTCTCACATCTTGCCCCCTAAAATTACAAACAAACAAAAAATCTGTAAATTACATATCCAATAATGTACCTATGAAAAATATAATATAAATATATACAAATAAAATATAGGTATATTATTTACCAAAAAAAAAACAAAGTCAGTTACTTTGTAATTGCGTATATTTTTCATAATTAAAAATAGGTACACAATAATTTATATAAAATATAGGTACATTATTTACCCACAAGTAAATTATTTTACAATATATCTGTAAATGTGTATAGGTACATTATTTGGAATAGATAATTATGTACACTTTTCATACTAGGTAAATTATGTTTTTCATAAAACAAACAAGTAATAGGTACATTATTTTTTCAACATAATTAGTATGTACAGTTTTATTCATAAACAATTATAAAGTGGATTATTAGTCATGTATAATTCATAAAAAGAAAATAACATAAACATTTTATTAAACAAACCGATTGTCTAAATTTGAATTTATTGTTAAATTTTTTAAAATGTTTCAAAATTAATTCCTACATTCATTACAACCATTTGGAGATCTTTCCAAATTCAACATCTGTCATTATATACAATCCAATTAAAAACTGTTTCTATATTGATTCCTACATTAATATACAAATTGCAATAATGGCTTAGTTGGGGGTATTTTTGGAATCTGAAAAGTACAATAAATCAGATTTTATGCTTAATTAGGTAACTTGCTGAGTTGAATCCTAGTCATGGGTTTTTACTTATACAAATTGGGTATTATTTATAGGAACAAAAAGTGAAGGGTTTTAGGTACGATAAATTGAATTTGAAGGGTGTAAGCCAAATTTACTATTTGTTTTATGAAAAATATAATTTACCTAGTATGAAAAGTTTACATAATTATCTATTCCAATATACCTACATTATACAACATCTAATATACCTACATTAATTTTAATGTACTTACAATTAGGATTTAGGTATTATATGACATCCAATGTACCTACCATTTGAATAACATACGTACTACGAATAAAGTACCTATTATTTATCTAAATAATGTACCTATTTTTTTCTATAAATAATATAGCCTTTTTTCTCTGAATAAAGTACCTATTATTTGTTTTATTAAAAGTAATTTTTTTAAATGAACCTATTTTCTCTCTCCAAATAACTTACCTATTTTTTTTCTCTAATAATATTATAATTTTCATAGGTACATTATTGGATATGTAATTTATATGTAATTTATTGGATACCTATATTTTATATGTATATATTTATATTATAATTTTCATAGGTACATTATTGGATATGTAATTTACAGATTTTTTTTGTTTGTTTGCAATTTTAGGGGGCGAGATGTGAGAGGAAATGACAACTATAAGAAATGGGGTGATTGATATGCTATTAATAGGGAGTATATTAATTACAATTATGGCAGTTAATGAAATACTTGAAATAAATTATAAATAAAATATGAAGTTTAGTGGCAACGATGTAAAAACATAGAAATACTACGACCTCTTATATCCTACTGGTCATTTAAATTTGAAATTGGGTTTTACACATAGATTTATAGAGTGATGGGTATATGTCTAGGAAATAGAAAATGTAGGGATATATATTGGACAAGCCCTTAAATTAAACTTAAAGAAAATTCGATAACAATTAAAAGTAAAGCAATAAACTTGAATATTAAAACAACATAATGAGAAATGCAAGAAATTAAATATACATTAATGAAATTGAAGAACTAATCTAGTCTACTTGTTTGAAAAATAAGAACTCTAGTCTAAGGATAGTTAAAGACAAAAAGTAGATTTTTTGTATCATGTTGGGGTCCTTTTACTCTTCATCTGGAAAGGTCTATATAGGGGCATCCGTCAGCCCATGGGCTGGCCATTAAATGGCCGAAGGTCTTCTCCTTTGAAATTCTTTCCTTGTGAAGCCTCCAAATTCGTGGAATCAGATTGATGGAGATCTTTTGATTGCTTGATTCTCTCTTCTTTTGGAATACTTCGGATTGTCATCAACCTCCTTAATTTCTTTCCTTATGTGGCTTCCGATGCATGCAATCCTTCGGAAATCTTGGGTTTGAATCTGTGACATGGATTTGGACTTTTAATGCTTGACTTGACATCTGGTAAAACATTGTAACATCCAGAATTATAGTATTGATTGAAAATAATCTCCCGATGTTGAGCGACTAGAAAGCCCAATGACTCCACGAGTATTCTTAAGGTTAATATATATATATATATATATATATATAATCATTATACTCCATATATTGAGTTTAAATATTTTTCTGTAGGTACTATAAGGCCATAAAATTGGCCTTCGAACTCTCATCAGATCTTTTTATATTTTTTTATAAAAATCTTAGGCCTTTTGGCCTTTTCAAGAAACTTGGTCAGGGTCCGCGTGACTTCTTACTTCTCAATATTATTAAATATACTAAATATATATGATAAAAAGTCATATACTAAGATGCAAATGTTACCATACATATATATGGTAACATTTATTTATAGAGCGAGCATGCATGTCTTAAGTTGGCCGCTTAGTAGAATTCACGCCATCAAGTTTTTTCTTCTGAAATCAAATCAAATGAACCAAGAAATATACAACCAACCTCTTCTTCTCGTAATAGGGTATTGCAGACGTGGGTTAGGTGCCGAGGTAGTGCCCCTTTGCACTCAATTCTGAATCCCCCTAAAGTAGATTAATAGTTTAGATTATTACTTGTATTTAGAAATAATTTTTTTATTTATTACAAAAGTAAGATTGTATTACTTAACATGAAAATAACAAGTTAGGTTTCATTTTCTAAGGACTGATTTGTGAGTGCTTCTACAGAAAGAACTTATTCTCATACACACTTTTATTAGAAGATCATCGACATTTTAGTTAAAAATCCAAGTGCTTTCCTGAAAATGCACCTACCAGGTGCTTCTCCATAAAGTACTTTTATGATCCATTAGCACTTTTAAATTGTTCTACCAAACACAATTATAAGTGTTTTTGGTTGTCAAAAAACGCTTTTTAGCCCTCCCAGAAGTACTCCCACACAAAAACTACGTGTAACTATAGCATATTTGGTTGTTATTATTTTTTTTTTCAGTCAAAGTTTTGGATGGGGGATGGCGAGGTGTCATTAAGGTTCGAACCCGAGACTACTAACATGCAGGCAAAAACTCTTACCACTGAGCTATGAACCCGTTGACGCATATTTGGTTGTTATTGGTTACTTGAAAAATTAGGGTTTAAATGCATGCCATAATTGACTAGTGTCATGAATGCTACAAATGATTACCGCCACCACCACCACTTTCATGCATGGTTAACTACGTATCACCAGTTATCGTTTATGTGGTTCTACGTACCATTATAATAGCAAATGAAAACTATCGAATTATGTATAACCATTGTTAACAACACTTCTAAAATACAAGCTACAGTTTATCAGTTCCACTCCAAACATTTTTAAACACAAATTTTCGGAAATTGAGAGAATTTTAATTTGTTCATTAATGAACCACATTATAAGTATAAAGATAAAGACGAAGACACGAGGATGGAGCCAAGAGGTGTGTAGTTCAAATATTTTCACTGGCCAGAAACATCCCATAGTAGTTTCCACCGACTAAAAAGAGTAAAAAGCCCGTGGTATTTTCAAAACCACCCTCCTAGACACAAAACAGCCCATGGTTTCCTTTCATCTATAAAAATAACCTAAAGAGCAGTCAGGTGATATGTGTCAACAAAAAACCCTTCCGCCGTCTCCAGTTCTAATTCATATTTTATTAAGTTTGGGGGTTCCTCTGAGAGAGAGAGAGAGAGAGAGAGAAATGGTGAAGACATCTGAGTTTTCTGAAGGCCAAGATGAAGAGGAAGATGATTCTAGAACTGGAGAGTCTGATAGAGTCTTCAAAATCGCATCGATGATTTACCAGAGGTACAACTCCATTTTTAATTACATATATATGTTATCTATAACCTTGTGCTGTTAGGGTTTCATAATCATGATTGTTTAGATCCAGATCTGGAAAATTGGGAGCTCCTTTTGATAAATATGTTCCAATTTCACGCGTTTATCATTAAATTTTTCTAGATTTAGTTTTCTTCTTATAGAATCTGAAGTCTCCTTTTAACAAATCATCCTGTGCCGTAAAAATATCCACTACATTTAAAGGAAATGATTCGTTATTGTAACTGGTTTGGTGATTCAATCGATGTTATTTGATTTGTAGATCTAAAAGTTTTATTAGAATTTTAACATGTCTAGTATATTTGCTCATGGTTTGTTTCAAAACCCTCAAGTCTGAGTATATTTGCATGTCTAGTATATTTGCATGTCTGAGTATATTAACATGTCTAATATATTTGCTCATGGTTTTGATGTATAATTCTCTGGTTTTGATAACCCTTTTGTTTTGATGATGTACCAGAATTATATTTATGCATCCAATGCTACACAAATTGGAAGCCAACAATGGTAATGGGACCATGAAGCCTCTAAACATTTCCAGATCTTCAATCTGCTCCATTAACAGAAACCCTGCTGATTTTAACATGCCAGAAGTAGGAAACGGGTACATGATTAGAAGTGAAGACCTAAAATTTGGGAAGCAGATTCCTTTTTCAAGGAGGCATTGCTTAGTTAAAATGGATCAGCACAAATGGCACAGAAATATGAAAGCCCTCTACCAAAAAGGAAACGTGCATCACATTGAATTTGACGAGGTTCTCACTTGCTCATGATATCACCCTTATTAGTATTTCCTTTCCTTTTTTAAATGAGTTTATGAATTCTATTGTATTCTGCAGGGAAAACGTTTCCAAGAAAAGGCACGTGAAGTGGATGAAGAGTCAAATGAAATGATTCTTAGAACAAGGTTAGCACCCTTTTTGTTGAAATTTTTATGGTGTGTGTTTCTACTCTTTGGGGACATTGATTAATGGTGGTGTATAGACTTTCGAAATGTTAATTTTTCTATTTTATTGTGTTCTTGATCAGAAATGTTGAGACACAAGGAGAAATAGTGCTCAACTTGCATGGAATTTTTTTCCAAGAAAAGACAAGTGAAGTAGATAAGGAGTCAAATGAAATGATTCTTAGAACGAGGTTAGCATCCTTTTCGTTGAAGTTTTGTGTTGTGTGTTTCTGCTCTTTGTAGGCATTGATTAATGGTGGTGTATAGAGTTCCACAATGTTAATTAATTTTTTCATTTATTGTTTCCACATTAGATATGTTGAGATACAAGGAGAAACAGTGCTTGACTATTGCATGGACATTTTTTTCCAAGAAAAGGCACTTGAAGCAGATAAGGAGTTGAATGAAATGACTCTGAAGACGAGGTGAGCATCCTTTGGGTTGAAATTTTTGTGGTGTGTGTTTCTACTCTCTGTATACATTGTTTAATGGTGGTGTACACGGAGTCCCACAATGTTAATTTTTGGGTGTTGTTAAATGAACCCTAAAATTAATTGAGTACTCTACCACCAAACTATTTATTGAATTATTATTTTACCATAATATAAAATGACAAAAAAAGATATATTGAATTGTGAAACAAATGTAATTTTAATAAATTCATCTTAACCACCCTAATTGAAAACCTTAGTATTAACTCTAACTATTTGTTTCATCGTTATTTAGTAATTCATTGATGCAAACAAATCTCATGGTACTTTCGTGAATCATAATTTACTTTTACGTGGAATAGATACCAGTGCAACTACAATGACGTGGGCGGTGGCAGAGCTAGCTAGGAAACGGAAACTGATGAAGAAAGCCCAAGAAGAAGTTAGAAGATGCATTGGAAACAAAGGAAAAATCAGTGAACGAGATATAGATGAGCTTCAATACCTCAAGATGATAATCAAAGAGACCAGATTGCATCCTCCAGCTCCAATAATGATTGTTCCAGGAGAAACCATGTCTCATTTCAAAATCCAAGGTTATGATATTGACCACAAAACACTTGTCTTTGTCAATGGCTGGGCAATTGCATGAGATCTTGAGTCTGGGAAGGACCCATAAGAATTCTTCCTAGGAAGGTTTGATGGCAGCTCCATTGATTATAAAGGGCAACATTTTGAGTTTTATTATTTAGAGCTGGTCGAAGAATTTGTCCTGGGATGTACATGGGAATAACAACACTACAGCTTGGACTTGCAAATCTTCTCTACTGGTTTGATTGGAAATTGCCTAATGGGATGAAGGAGAAAGATATCGATATGGAAGAAAATAGGGTGTACCATGGGTATTTTTGGTAGTTAAATAGAGTGTACTCAGTTAATTTTAGAGTTCGTTTAACAACACTTTAATTTTTTATTATCTTTTATTGTGTTCCTCATCATAAATATTAAGATACAAGGAGAAATAGTGTTTGACTTGCTTGGACACGGTGCCAAGCTAGCAATAGTGTTATTATCCCATGGCCAATCTTCACCATCATGGCACTAATCCATATTACTCTTACATGAACATAATACCTTCATTGTCACGTTTAACATAATCCCTTTATAGTCACGTTTTATCATTTCCATTCTCCTTACCTTTGGTTCAAATCAAATGCCCAGGATCAATACTGCAGCGGGTGTCAAGAAGAAGAATATTATTTGGCTAATATTGTTGTGTGTTATTCATCTCGCAATAAGGAATATATATACACGTAGGGTTACAATCCCAATCCCACTATTGTGGGAACCTAATATCACAAGAAATTAGGTTGCTCTCTCGTCGTACGAGGAGAGCCGTTTTAGGGTTTTAGGTCTTTCACGGGGTTTCTTCTTCGATCAGTATTAGGGTTGACGGTTGCTCCAAGGCTACGGTGTCTGGGCTGGTGCTTACTCGTGCAGTGTTTCTAGGGTTAGGGTTGTGTGGTGTGACTTGGGAACACGCTCTGATATTCTCTGGGCCGACATGGTCCTCGGAGGATTTTGAGAGCTCTTTTGAGCGCAATTGATCCGATCGATCAGAACGAGTTGGAGTGGTGATTGGCGGCGGCAAAGATCGGACCGTTTTGTTGGGTTTCCATATAGTCAGTGGCTAAAATTGTATCGCAGCAAGAAGTGCACCGTGATAATTTATTAAGACTTTACTAGCTCTGTGGAAAGGCTCGACGAGGTTTCGATCAAGGAGATAGCCCACAATCGTTTTTGGGTTCGATTTGTTTGTGATCGGGACCGCCAAAGGGTTCTTGACATGGAGCCTTGGACGCTTTCGTAGGTCATTGATTTTATTGGCTGCGGTGGTGAGGAGGATCAGATTCATACGATGGCTAACCCATGGCACCTTCGGCTCCCGCGGATACATGGGGTCCTTTAGATGACGGTGGCTGCTGCCAATGCTATTGGATCGATTGTGGGTGAGGTAATACGGTGGACAATAGGGATGGGCAAGACTGTGTTAGTCATTTTATTCGTGTCCGTTCGAGTGATGTCAAATGCCTTTCATGAGAAGGACCCCGTCACTTTTCGGAAGTGGGGGAGAAGATCATAGAGTTTCGCTATGAGTATCTCCCAGAATATTGTTTTGCTTGTGGTTGCTTGGGGCATACTACCCAAGACTGCGTGAAGAAACATGAGGCTTTAAGAGGCAAACTCAACCCTAAGGACCTTGCTATTTTCACCTCTGCTTTTGAGGGTCTAGAAGGTGTCATCAATTTGTGGGGGAAACCGATTGGGTCGTCGGCAAGGCGCCATGGCTCGTCACATATGGAGAGAAAGAATGGTGGGGAAGGGTCCGGAGGGCACTCTTGGCGTGCGCTCGTCATGACTCGAGGAAGCCATGGACACGGCCTCCTCTCCTTTGAACTGCGTCAGCGGCGAGGCTTTCCCATCCAGCCCGGGATAGCTCCATGATGGATGTCGCTTCAACAGATGATGCGGGATGGGGTATCTCCCTCCGCTGTTGGCGTGATAGATCTCGCTGGTGCGGGATGTCAACCGGGTGTCAAGAGTACCCTTCAACTTGATCACGGCATGGTGTACGGTGGTCCCCGTGGCGAGCATACCTTCTGCTTCGATGGATCCTCTCGCATGTACAGAGTATCATGACCTGCTGGGGGACACGAATGAGGTCATTGCACAAACTAGTGACCCTTTTAACTTTATGCCTATAATTGAGAAAACAGCACGTAAGGTTACGGGTCGCGGACGTGGGAGGCCAAGGCGAGTGGCGAGCCAGTAGTCTGTATACAAGGGGTCTCTGCGCTTATCTAAAAAGGAAGCATCCGCATCATTTGGGTGTGGATGGTAGCGAGAAGGAAGTTAATGGTGATCTTGGAAAACGAGCGGCTATGTGTTAATATGCCTATTATACAGCGGAGGAGACCAGCCTTGAGGGTCTCCCGGTCCTCAATGTTAGTCTTGATTGGAGCGTTCGGGGCTTGGCAACCGATTTAACGTTCCGTGACTGAAGAGCTTTCTTCAGGATAAGAGGCGATGTGATTTTCTTATCTGAAACACGAATGACTGCAGTACATATGGGAAAATTACATACTAGGTTAGGGTTTGGTGGGGTGATTTGTGTTCCCCGTGTTGGTTTTTCAGGAGGTCTATGTCTACTCTGGCGGGTAGGGCTCCAGTGTTGATCTACTCTCTTCCTCTCCTGGACATATAGATGTTCGGGTTACTATGAATACTTCTGCGACTTTTAGTGTGACAGGTTTTTATGGTCATCTGACCAAACCCAGCGCCATCATTCTTGGGAGCTTCTGCGGCGTTTGGGTAGAGTGGATCTTGGACCCTGGCTATGTTGTGGGGATTTCAATGAAGTAATGGAATGCAATGAAAAGAGTGGGAGCCGGTTGAGACGTGATGCACAGATGGAGGATTTTAAAATGGCCATTACAGATTGTTGTTTGTTTCAATTTGAGTTTACAGGTTATCCATTTACATGGAGCAATAAACGGAAGGATACTGCTCATGTGGAGGCTCGATTGGATAGAGGGTTTGGAAATTTGGCACTTTCAGCAATTTCACGTCCCATCATTTAGTTGCTTTCTCCTCTGACCACCATCCAATTCTCATTGCATCTGACGGTCCACATGGTGACAAAGCTAGAGGTCCTAGAGGTCGTCGTCGGTTTCAGTTTGAGGAGGTATGGACTAAGGAAGTTGACTGTGAAGAGGTTGTTCGTCATTCTTGGCAGAATGCAGTGTCACCCCTTTCTAATATTGACAATCGTGCCAGCAACTTGTCACGTCTCGCCGAAAGGGTGGCGAGTCCCCAAGAAAGTTAAGGAGTTACGGCTTATGTTGGCAAGTCTTCAATCGGATGAGCCGTCGACGCAGACTTTTCATAATCGTAGCCTAATTGAAACTGAACTTGATAAGTGTCTTGAACAGGAAGAAATTTATTGGCACCAGAGATCGCGGGTCCATTGGCTTCAGCATGGAGACCGTAACACCTCTTTCTTTCATAAGCAAGCCACAAGTCGCAGGAAGAAAAATGCCCTAGTAGGGATACTAGATGAAAATGATCGTTGGCAGCGTGAATATGATAAAATAGGTGGAGTTTTTGTGGAGTTTTTTACAAATCTTTTCACATCGGATATGGGAGTTGCTGATGTGGAGGTTTTTAGTGCTGTCCAAGCGCGAGTGTCCTCACGTTCTTATCATAATCTGCTTCTCCCGTATTCTAGGGATGAGATCGAAGTAGCTCTTAACTCTATTGGCCCGACAAAAGCTCCAGGTTCAGATGGTATGCTTGCACTCTTCTATCAGAAATATTGGAGTATTGTGGGTCCGGAGGTTAGTGATTTGTGTCTGAGAGTTTTAAATGGTAGCGATGGTGTTAACGATTTCAATCATACGTTGGTGGCTTTGATTCCGAAAGTTCATTCTCCCACCCGTGTTTCGGAATATCGTCCTATCAGTTTATGCAATGTCCTCTACAAGATTATCTCCAAAACTCTTGCCAATAGACTGAAGAAGGTGTTACCTGAGGTTATTTCTGAGTTCCAGAGTGCGTTTATTCCCAACCGTATGATTTTGGATAATGTCTTAGCAGCTTTTGAAACGGTCCATTGTCTGAAGAGAAGGGGAAAAACAGGCAAAAAGAAATTAATTTTGAAGCTTGATATGGCCAAGGCATATGACAGAGTTGAATGGCAATTTTTGGAGCAGATGTTACGGACTATGGGTTTCCCAATTCGGTTTATTCAATTAATTATGGGTTGCGTGACTACATGTTTCTTATTCGTTGTTAATTCAGGGGCGGCCATTTGGGCGTATTATCCCTTCTCGAGGCTTACGGCAAGGGGATCCTATATCACCGTATCTTTTCCTTATTGTGGCTGAAGCCTTCTCTGCTCTCCTCCAGCAGGCTGAGAGGGATTCTAGATTACATGGTGTCTCCATTGCCCTTCTCCTTCTATTAACCATCTCTTTTTCTTGTGTGACCCTTACTTTTTGTAATCTTTGGGACAACCGAGGCCCTAGAGCTGAAACGTATTTTTGGAGTGTATGAGTTGGCTTCTGGTCAAAAGGTCAACCTTGGAAAATCCGCTCTTTGCTTTAGCCCTTCCACCCCAAGGGTGTTGCAGGACGACATTCGTCAGCTGTTGAACGTGACTCTTGTCCCTTGTCATGAGCGGTATTTGGGCCTCCCTACTATCGTCGGTAAGGATAAGAAAAAACTGTTCCGTACGGTTAAGGATCGAGTTTGGAATAAAGTTAATGGTTGGCAAGGTAAGCTTCTGTCTAAGGCCGGGAAAGAAGTGCTCATCAAATCAGTATGTCAGGCAATTCCATCATATTCTATGAGTGTGTTTCGATTACCTGTCGGGTTATGCCGCGAGATTGAGAGTATCAATGCCAAATTCTAGTGGTCTAAAAATGATGGTAGAGGTATTCATTGGAAAAAGTGGAGTTTTATGTGCCAACACAAGTCTGATGGGGGGCTAGGCTTTAGGGAATTGACAAGTTTTAATCAAGCTCTTCTATGTAAACAAGGATGGCGGCTGCTGGAATTTCCTCACTCACTGATTGCCCGGATGCTTAAGGCTCGTTATTTTCCAAATTCTGATTTTTTGGCAATGAGTGGGTCTCTTCCATCGCTTTACTTGGCAATTACTATGGGGCGGGATCTGCTCCGGTTGGGCCTAAGGTGGCGCATTGGTGATGGCCGGTTGGTTAATATCTATGGTGACCCATGGGTGCCTTATGATCGTTTTTTCACTATCCAGTCGATACCTACTCTTCCAGCTACCTCCCGAGTTTGTGATCTTTTTACCGCTAGTGGCGGGTGG
The DNA here is from genome assembly GCF_029339155.1 of Prunus mume. NCBI lineage: Eukaryota > Viridiplantae > Streptophyta > Magnoliopsida > Rosales > Rosaceae > Prunus > Prunus mume. Next base: position 40,076,462 of record NC_142699.1, read on the forward strand.
GATGTTGGGAAGGTTTTTGCTACTTTCTCATTTCCAGAAGCTGAAGCTATTTTATCTATTCCCTTAATGGGTGATACTCTGGATCGGAGAATCTGGAACTTTACTAAAAATGGAAGGTACTCGGTTAAGAGTGGGTACTGGGCTGCTCTAGAATACAAGAGGCTGGAGGAGCTGTCCGCAGGGACCGTCGCTGGCCCTTCTCTTCTTCGTTGAAGAGTTGGAAGCACCTATGGAAGCTGAAAGTGCCACAAAAAATCCTTCATCTGTTATGGCGTGTGGCTCAAGATATCCTCCCTTCCAAGGAGGTCTTATTCCGGCGTCGGATTACACAGGGGGAGGTCTGTTGTCGCTGTTTTGCTGCGAGAGAAACTACGTTGCATGCGTTGGTTGGATGTGTTGTTTGTCCGCAGTGTGGGAGGCTTTAGATTTTCCCGTGGATTTCTTCTTCCCTCAGAATGACGCTTGGAACCTGGATGGATGCAGCTTGGTCTATTATTCCCCGATAAGCAGTCCCTCTTTGCATTTACTGTGTGGGTGTTGTGGAACGAACGTAATGGGGTGCTGTTTGGCTCTCAACCCACCCCTTCCGGAGTTTTGGTACAACGAGCGAAGGACTATGATGCTGAATTTAAACGATATTCTGCTGCCAATCATAGGAGTTTATCCTCGCCGGTTCGTGATATTAAATGGAGGCCTCCTACGGGTAATTGTTTCAAGTTGAACGTGGATGGGGCCACTGACATGGAGACGGGAGCTAGGGGAGCTGGTGCCATCGTCCGTGACTCTCATGGAAATCTGGTTGGGGCTCTAGCTATGCGGGCACCAAGTCGGATCTCAGTACTAGCAACAGAGCTGTATGCTCTTAAAGTTGGAATCTCTTTTGCGTTGGATGTGTCTCTACCGCCTCTGGAGATTGAATCTGATTCCTTGCAGTGCAGTTTCTATGGTCAACAGTGAGGAGGAATGCCTTGCTCGCGAGGGAGGTCAGTGGATGGAGGCGACGCTTCGGTCGTCCGCGTCTCTGCTGTTCGACATGTTCCTCGCCAAGCGAACAAGGCTGCCCATTGCATTGCCCGCTTCAGTCTGCGCGATCAAAGTTTGTCGCTCTGGTTGGATGTGGGTCCTTTGTGGCTTATGGATGCTGTTTATGATGATTGGCACGAGCCTACTGTCGTTTGATTTAATATCTTCATGTGTAATCGGGCATATGTGGCACTCTTTTTCCTCCCCTGAAGTTTTTCCCATTGGGTTTTCTTTAGGGAGGTTTTAATGAGGCCATACTACCCATGCCGACATTCCTTTGTCATGTTGATTAATTGAATGAAGTCTTTTCTTTCAAAAAAAAAATATATATATCACAAGAAATTATTTAAAATATAATACACAAGTCAACAATAACATAGCATGAATAAGAGAAAATCATTTATATTCGTCGGTATAATATCATCTTCCAAACTCATATTCACAAATCCATGCTTTATTTTAAATTTTTGGTTCCACTATGAATTTGAACCAGACAGGTAACAATAAATTTGCTCAAATGGCCACTAGTGTAGTTTGGAGTAGTTGTTCTTCTAATAAAACTTTTGGATTCGAGTCCTAGTATTCGTGTAGTGTATGCGAGTTTAATATATTGTCGACCTTCTCAATATGAAAGTTTCTATTAAAAAAAAAAATGCTTAGGTTGTAATCGTAGAAGTGTATAACATATCTTATTAATTAGCTTCTCTCTTGGTCACAATTCATGTTCTCTTTTCCTTCCCAATTCTTTTAGCTGACTTTTGCTACTAGTTGTCAATATCTATCTTTATGTATTTTATTTTTGTAATAATTATACATTATTTGTGAGAAGTTCATTATAAATATATAGAGAATATTTACAACGGCTTTCTATAATATTTTCTTTTGAATTCAACATAATGATCCAAATATTCATTTTCTAATTTTCATTGCTAGGGATTGGCATTATATATGCAGCATGCTTAAACGTTTTAAAAAATTTGTTGCTGATAAAGACCATTATGCCACTTACTTTGATTCTTGGAGCTACTTATTTTCATAGGTTCCATCTTTGTTATAGATGATACTTTGGGTTGTCTTTGGCTGATTTTCCTAGAAACGTTTTGTCAATACGGTATTTTAGACATGGGTTAGGTGCCAAGGTAGTACCCCTTTGCATTCAAGTTTGAATTCCCTTAGAGTAGATTAATAATTTACACTATTACTTGTATTTAGAAATATTGTTTTTTATATAAAAAAAAAAGTAAGACTGGTACATTAACATGAAAATGACAAGTTAGGTTTTATTTTCAAATGACCGTTTTGGGAGTTCTTCTACAGAGATAACTTCTTCTCATACGCGCTTTTATTTGAAGATCATCAAAATTTTAGCTAAAAATTCAAGTGGTTCTTGAAAATGCGCCTACCAGATGTTTCTCCATAAGTGCTTTTTATGATCCATTAGTGCTTTTAAATTGTTCCACCGAACATAGTTATAAGTGTTTCTGATTATTAGAAAGCGCTTTTAGCCCTCCTAGAAATACCCCCATATACAAACCCTACATGTAATTCTAGTATTTGGTTGTCAAATTTTTTTTTTTCAGTCAAAGTTTTGGATGGGGATGGTGAGCTGTCATGGCAAATCTATTATATATGGGCTAGAGTGGGCTGCTAAATTTGGAGGTGAAAAAATTAATATTAATTTTATAAGTCAAACCCAAGTTAATTAAAAAGAGTGTTGATAAAGGAACCTTAAAATTAACTGAGTACATCCAATGATCTAAGTGCACCATAATATTTTAATCAAAATATAAAATTAACTAAGTACACCTTATTTTACTACCAAAATACCATTGGTACATCATAATACACTCTATCACACAACACCCTATTTGGTATTCATGTTTTAGTTCGACAGTTCAGCCAAGTGGTGTTTTCTTTCACACCATGACACTGCAATAGAGTTGCACGTGAGGTGGCAGCCTATGTTTCTAGGATGGGTGGTAATCATGTCTCGGATGAAGCAGGTCCAGCGTGGATCCTTAATATTTGGCTAGTGATGTAAACAATCTTATTCATCTTTATTAAATTTCCCTGATGTTTTGACCCCAAAAAAGGATGTACTAGTAGAGTTACAATTGTCAGGAAGCTCACAATCATCCCGCCAAGAAGAGCCTTATCGACAACCCCACATTCACCCAAACTTCCTTGGTTTTGCTCTTGCTTTTTCTAGGATCACAAGCCTATTTCATTCTCCACAGGTTTCCCAACATGGTTCTTTCGCTTCCTCAGTAGCCATCCAACCAGATTTCTGCTATTCCCGTCTTCTAGCAGAATGTCATTCATTAGGTTTCCCAACATGGTTCTTACGCTTCCTTAGTACCCTAAACTTTGGTGAACACTTACAAGTCTCATAATGGTTGGAATCAGAGAAACATTGTTCTTGCTTAGGCCTTTCATTAGGGTTGAATATGGTGAGTATGGTGTACTTATTAAAATTATATTTGTTTCATAATTCAATATATTTTTTTTGGTCATTTTATATTAGGATAAATTAGTTATTCAATAAATACTTTTGTAGTAGGGTGTAGTCAGTTAATTTTAGGATTCATTTAGCAACACTCATTAAAAATAGTCCACCCCTCTTTGTTGACATTAGTCTATCCCAACCATAAGATTTCATCTGTAGAGGAACCCACACACATCAAACATCATGTTTTTCTATTACTCATCAATGTAAGCTATAACTTTATATTTGAACTTGAGAGCTTAGAAGTAGTAGGTCTCCTCCTCTTTAAAATTTTATTAACCTATATCCAATGGTTTCTTTAATATTAGTAAGTTTCTATCTTACTTTTTGTTTAATTTCCAATTTCAATTGTTATTGTTAGTTTTTTATGATTTAGAGTTTGGGACATGTTAAATTTTGGATTTTATTGATATATGACTCGTCCTTTTTTCTAGTTTATTCTATTTACTTGATCTCTGCTTCTATATAGTCCAGTTGTCTCTTAGTTTTGTTGAATGGTTGTAGCTTGTGATTGTGCAATTGTAGATCTATATGACTGCACTCCGTACTTCTATTTGTACTCCAATAAAATTTAAAAAATGTTAATTGAAGAATAGTTACTACCACTCATTTTCTTTGCATATAAAAAAATGAAAATCTATGGCTTATAGCCAATTAACTATGTAAACCTATTTTTAAGAAGAAAAGAAATGTAATATAATGGATTTTCCATTAAAAAAAAAAATTTAGCCCACCCTTATAAAATTTCCTAAGTCTGCCCTTCGTTAGGTTCAAACCTGAGACCACTAACATGCAAGCAAATACTCTTACCACTCAGCTATGAACCTGTTAGCACATATTTAGTTGTTACTGGATACCTGAAAAGTTAGGGTTTAATGCATTCCATAATCGACTAGTGTCATTAATGCTACATATCATTACCGCCGTCACCACCACTTTCTTGCATGGTTACTATGTATCACCAATTATCATTTATGTGGTTCTACGTACCGTTATAATAGCACATGGAAACTATCGAATTATGTATAACCATTGTTAACAACATTTCTAAAATACTATCTATAGTTTATCAGTTCCACTCCAAACATTTCTAAACACAAATTTTCGAAAATTGAGGGAATTTTAATTTGCTCATAAATGAACCACATTACAAGTAAAAATAAAGATAAAGACATGAGAATGGAGCCAGGAGGTTGGTAGTTCAAATATTTTCAGCAGCCAAAAACATCCCATATTATTTTCCACCGACTAAAAAGAGTAAAAAGCCCATGGTATTTTCAAAACCAACCTCCTAGACACAAAACAGCCCATGGTTTCATTTCATCTATAAAAATAACCTAAAGAGCAGTCAGGTGGTATGTGTCAAAAAAAAAAACTTCTGCCGTCTCCAGTTCTAATTCATATTTTATTAAGTCTGGGGGTTCCTCTGTGTGAGAGTGTGAGAGAGAGAGATAAATGGTGAAGGCATCTGAGTTTTCTGAAGGCCAAGATGAAGAGGAAGATGATGCTAGAACTGGAGAGTCTGATCCTGTCTTCAAAATCGCATCGATGATTTACCAGAGGTACAACTCCATTTTTAATTGTACATATATCTTATCAATAACCTTGTGCTGTTAGGGTTTCATAATCATGGTTGTTTAGATCCAGATTCTGGAAAATTGGGAGCTCCTTTTGATAAATATGTTCCAATTTCACCCGTTTAGTATTATATTTTTCTAGATTTAGCTTTCTTCTTCTAGAATCTGAAGTCTCTTTTTAACAAATCATCCTATGCCGTAAAAACATCCACTAAATTTAAAGGAAATTTATTCGTAATTGTAACCAGAACTGGTTTGGTGATTTAATCGATGTTAATTGATTTGCAGATCTAAAAGTCCTATTAGAATTTTAACATGCCTAGTATCCAATACTACACAAATTGGAAGCTAACAATGGTTTTGATATTTAATCCTCTGGTTTTGATAACCCTTTGGTTTTGATGATGTACCAGAATTATATATATGTATCCAATGCTACACAAATTGGAAGCTAACAATGGTAATGGGACCATGAAGCCTCTAAACATTTCCAAATCTTCAGTCTGCTCAATTAACAGAAACCCTGCTGATTTTAACATGCCGGAAGTAGGAATCGGGTGCATGATTAGAGGAGAAGAAAAATTTGGGAAGCGGATTCCTTTTTCAAGGAGGCATGGCAGAGTTAAAGTGGATCAGCACAAGGAGGCATGGCTTAGAAATATGAAAGCCCTCTACCGAAAAGGAAACGTGCACCACATTGAATTTGATGAGGTTCTCACTTGCTCATGATATCACCCTTATTAGTATTTCCTTTCTTTTTTTTTAAATGAGTTTATGAATTCTATTGTATTCTGCAGGGAAAACTTTTCCAAGAAAAGGCACGTGAAGTGGATGAAGAGTCAAATGAAATGATTCTTAGAACAAGGTTAGCATCCTTTTCGTTGAAATTTTTATGGTATGTGTTTCTACTCTTTGTGGACATTGATTAATGGTGGTACATTCCTCATTAGAAATGTTGAGACACAAGGAGAAATAGTGCTCAACTTGCTTGGAAATTTTTTCCAAGAAAAGACAAGTGAAGTAGATAAAGAGTCGAATGAAATGTTTCTTAGAACGAGGTTAGCATCCTTTTCGTTGAACTTTTCGGTTGTGTGTTTCTACTCTTTGTAGTCATTGATTAATGGTGGTGTATAGAGTTCCACAAGTTAATTTATTTTTTCTTTTGTTGTGTTCCTCATTAGAACCGTTGAGACACAAGGAGAAACAGTCCTTGACTATTGCATAGACATTTTTTTTTTCCAAGAAAAGGCACTTGAAGCAGATAAGGAGTCGAATGAAATAACTCTTAAGACGAGGTGAGCATCCTTTGGGTTGAAGTTTTTGTGGTGTGTGTTTCTACTCTCTGTACACATTGGTTAATGGTGGTGTAGGTGGAATAGGTACCAGTGCAACTACAATGACGTGGGCGATGACAGAGCTAGCTAGGGAAGCGAAACTGATGAAGAAAGCCCAAGAAGAAGTTAGAAGATGCATTGGAAAGAAATTAAAAATCAGTGAACGAGATACAGATGAGCTTCAATACATCAAGATGATAATCAAAGAGACCAGATTGCTTCCTCCAGCTCCAATGATTATTTCAAGAGAAATCATGTCTCATTTCAAAATCCGAGGTTATGATATTGGCCCCAAAACACTTGTCTGTGTCAATGGCTGGGCAACTTTGTCCTGCATGTACATCCCAACACTAAAGCTTGGACTTGCAAATCTTCTCTACTGGTTTGATTGGAAATTGCCTAATGGGATGAAGGAGGAAGGTATCGATATGGAAGGAAATAGGGTGTACCATGTGTATTTTTGGTAGTTAAATAAGGTGTACTTAATTTTATATTTTGATCTAAATATTAAAATATACTTATATCATAGGCTGTACTCAGTTAATTTTAGGATTTGTTTAACAACATTTTTTTAAAACTTTTATTGTGTTCCTCATCATAAATATTAAGATACAAGGAGAAATAGTGTTTGACTTGCTTGGACACGATGCCAAGCAATAGTGTTATTATCCCATGGCCCATCTTCACCATCATGACACTAATCCATATTACTCTTATAGAATAGAGGCACGAGACTTTCTACCGAAATTTCGACAACATCTCCCCCGTAAAATGAACATTTCCCAAATTTCAACTTGCAACAAAACACAATTTAATATCCACAATTGGCAGCATGCACAATGTAATAACATGCAATTCACATAACGGCCTCCGGCCTTCACATAAACGGAAACTGAGACCTTCAGCAATGTTCTTAACTCAAAATAACACATTAAACAATGTAGATAAAATAAACTCAAACTCATTTACGGATGCCCACGACAAATAACATAAATTAACATCCCAAATTTCCAACATGGGACGTCTAACATCCTAACACCAACACAATTAGTTTAAGGCCTCAGCCCGAAGCGTACAACAATCCAAAATGGCTTTCAAACCCAACTGGACCACAATCACAACACATAAGTAAAATTTAGTACGCGGCTGCACCTAGGCACTACCTTAGGCTGCCTACGTACCCTTACTGAGGGATCAAGCCACACACAGTTCTTCTTCTAAATCCCTATTCCAACCACATACAATACCTTTATTCATCTCTCTGTTAATCACATAATCTCCCCATATGCCGGAAAATCCAACACCACATATGGAGCATATCTCACACGCCGGAAGAATCCCACGACATGTGCGAGACCTAATAATCAAATAATCTCTCCATACGCCGGTACATCTAACGCCATATATGGGGTCTGTCAACACGACGGAAAATCCTACGCCACGTGTGACCTATCATCTCATATTACATAATCTCCCCATACGCCAGAACATCCAACGCCACGTGTATGGGGTCTGTCGTCACGCCGGAAAATCCTACGCCACGTGGGATCTAACAATCACATAATCTCCTCATACGCCGAAACATCCAACGCCATGTGTGAGGTCTTTCAATACGCTGGAAAATCCTACGCCATGTGTGACTTATCATCTCATATTACATAATCTCCCCATAAGCCGGAACATCCAACCCCACGTATGGGGTCTGTCCTCATGTTGGAAAATCCTACGTCACGTGGGACCTAACAATCACATAATCTCCCCATACCCCGGAACATCCAATGCCACGTATGGGGTCTGTCAACACGCCGAAAAATCCTACGCCAAGTGTGACCTATCATCTCATATTACATAATCTCCCCATACTCCGGAACATCCAACGCCATGTATGAGGTATGTTTCAACGCCGGAAAATCCTACACCACGTGAAACCTCACAATCACAGGATGGTACTTACAGTGTAATCAAACATCTTTATATTTTTATAATATATATATATATATATATATATAATAATAATTTTCAAAATAGCATAAACCTTAACCACAATATAGCATCCGATAATCCCCCAATTTAAAACAATAAATTAATATCCTATTCCCACATAATCAACATAACTCAACAATGCTCAAGACCTGTCACTAGGGTCATCATAATCCTTTTAAGAAGGTAAAACTACATCGGAAGACTCACGGTCAACCAAGGGTCAAACTACCCAAACTTGGTCAAACAGGCCCAAGGGGCCCACAACGTCCAAATTCAGATCCGAAAGTTCCTATAGGCTCTACAATGTTTAGAATACACGTCCTGCAAGTTTGGTCCGGATCGGACTATCTGCTCGCTAACGATCGGACGGTTACTGTAAACCTAGCTCTAAAGTTGGCATTTTCGAAGTATCCGGGACTCCGTTTTACGATCCGTCGAATCCTACATGATCCTAAGTATATCTAGATTATCATATATCAACTTCACGACGATCCAACGGTTCAAACCTATCAAACACAGATAACGCACAATATGTGATATCCGATCGGCAATCACATGATATCCGAATTCATATCCGAGCATACCGTCGTGCTCGTGACTACATGAGGATAATTTTAGGACTCAAAGACCTGCCAACAAGTGGCCCACGAGCCGCCACACGTGCCGGTAGAGCGTAGGTGGCTTGATCAAATTCCGGCAACCGGAAATCTTCAAAACTGGAACCCAGCTTCCTACCCTAGGTAAAACACTCTATTTGGAACCACTTTTGTTCTTGGACCTACCCCAAAAACTGACCGGAAGTGGACAGAATCGCGATCCCAAAATCAGCCAAAATCCAATTCGAAAATCAAGCTATCTACGCTCAAAATTGATGCAATCCTACACAACCATCATCTAGATCGTGAAAAATAGGTAGAAAGCATACCTCACTAGTCCGAAACGGTGGCGGATGATGGAGAACGGCCGGTGAAAAACAATCAAAAATCGACGACTTCTCACTACTTTTCCGGATTCGTGGTGGTGACATCGGTGATGGTTGGGAAAGGTGCTAGGGTGGCGAAGGTTCGAACCCGACGTCAGTGGCGGTGGTGCTCCGTGTCGGCGGTGACCAAAAATGGCCGTGGGTGAAACGATGCGGGGTGTCCGAACCATCGGAGGAGAGAGAGAATGAGAGAGAGAAGGAAAATCAGATTTTTATCCAACTCGTTTTCAAACTAATTACGGTTGTGCCATTGGTGATGTTTTGCTCGTAACTTCTTCGTTTCAATTCTGATTCGAGCCTACTACATGTCTACGGACTCATCTTGCCGTGCTCTACGCAACGACACAGTCGAAATTCCAAAATTCCTTTCCGGTCAAAAATTCAACTTTAAACCTCATAAAATATTATATGGGTAAAATGATCTTTTATCTGAATAAATTAATACTTACCCATTTATTTAGGACCGGGTCGTTACAAGCAGATTAATAATTTAGACAATTACTAGTATTTAGAAATAATTTTTTTTAATATAAAAAAAGTAAGACTAGTGTTACTTAACATGAAAACAACAAGTTAGGTTTTATTTTCTGAGTACCGATTTGGGAGTGCTTCTACATAGATAACTTATTCTCATACGCTCTTTTATTAGAAGATCATCGAAATTTTAGCTAAAAATCCAAATGCTTCCTGAAAATACGCCTACTAGATGCTTCTCTATAACATTATTTTATGATCCATTTGTGCTTTTAAATTGTTCTATCAAACACAGTTATAAGTGTTTTTGGTTGTTAGAAAGCGCTTTTAGCCCTCTCAGAAGTACTCCCATACAAACCCTACTTGTAACTCTAGCGTGCTTGGTCAATTTTTTTTAGTCAAAGTTTTGGATGGGAGATGCAAGGTGTCAAGGGCGGATCTATGTATGAGCTAGACTAGGCTCCAGCCCAGTGCTAAATTTGGAGATGAAAAAAATTAGAGTTAATTTTGTAAGTCAAACCCAAGTTAATTAAAAATAGTCCACCCCTCTTTGTTGACATTAGCCTATCCCAACGATAAGATTTCATCTCTAGAGGCACCCACTCACATCGAACGTCATGTTTTTCTATTACCTATCCATGTAAGCTATAACTTTATATTTGAACTTGAGAGCTTAGAAGTAGTAGGTCTCCTCCTCTTAAAAATTGTATTAACTTATATGCAATGGTTTCTTTAATATTTGTAAGTTTCTATCTTACTTTTTGTTTAATTTCTAATTTCAATTGTTATTGTTAGTTTTTTATGGTTTGGGTGTTAAATTTTGGATTTTATTGATGATTTTTCCTTTTTCTAGTTTAATCTATTCACTTGATCTCTGCTTCTATATAGTCTAGTTGACTCTTGGTTTTGTTGAATGGTTGGCTTGTGATTGTGCAATTGTAGATCTATATGACTGCACTTTATACTTCTATTTGTACTCCCGTAAAATTTAAAATTTTTTAATTGAAGAATAGTTGCAACCACTCATTTCATTTGCATATAAAAAAATGAAAACCTATAGCCTAGAGCCAATTAACCATGTAAACCTGTTTTTAAGAAGAAAAAAATAATGTAATACAATGGATTCTCCATAAAAAAGAATTTAACCCACCACTATGAAATTTACTGGGTCCGCCCCTCATTAGGGTTCGAACCTGAGACCACTAACATGCAAGCAAATACTCTTACCACTAAGCTAAAAACCTGTTAGTGCATATTTGGTTGTTATTGGTTACCTGAAAAAGTTAGGGTATAAATGCATTCCATAATTGACTAGTGTCATTAGTGCAACAAATCACTACCGCCATCACCACCATTTTCATGCATGGTTACTACGTACCACCCTTTATTGTTTTTGTGGTTCTACGTACCGTTAAAATATATAGTACATGAAAACTATCGAATTATGTATAACCATTGTTAACAACATTTCTATTCTAGCTGTAGTTTATCGGTTCCACTCCAAACATTTCTAAACACAAATTTTCGGAAATTGAGGGAATTTTAATTTGTTCATAAATGAACCAGATTATAAGTATAAAGATAAAGATGAAGACACGAGAATGGAGTCAGGAGGCCTGTAGTTCAAATATTTTTACCGGCCAAAGACATCCCATAGTATTTTCAACAGACTAAAAAGAGTAAAAAGCCCATGGTATTTTCAAAACCACCATCCTAGACACAAAACAGCCCATGGTTTCATTTCATCTATAAAAATAACCTAAAGAGCAGTCAGGTGGTATGTGTCAGCAAAAAAACCCTTCTGCCGTCTCTAGTTCTAATTCATATTTTCTTAGGTTTGGGGGTTCCTCTGTGAGAGAGAGAGAGAGAGAGAGAGAGAGAGAGAGAGAGAGATAAATGGTGAAGGCATCTGAGTTTTCTGAAGGCCAAGAGGAAGAGAAAGATGATACTAGAACTGGAGAGTCTGATCCAGGCTTCAAAATCGCATCGATGATTTACCAGAGGTAGAATTCTATTTTTAAATAACCTTGTGCTGTTAGGGTGTCAATCATGATTGTTTAGATCCAGATCTGGAAAATTGGGAGCACCTTTTGATAAATATGTTCCAATTTCACTCGTTTATTATTAAATTTTTCTAGATTTAGTTTTCTTTTTCTAGAATCTGAAGTCTCTTTTAACAAATCATCCTATGCCGTAAAAACATCCACTAAATTTAAAGGAAATTTATTCGTTATTGTAACCAGAACTGGTTTGGTGATTTAATCGATGTTATTTGATTTGCAGATCTAAAAGTCCTATTAGAATTTTAACATGTTTCAAAACCCTATAGTCTGAGTATATTTGCTCATGGTTTTGATTACCCTTTAGTTTTTATGATGTACCAGAATTATATATATGTATCCAATGCTACACAAATTGGAAGCTAACAATCGTAATGGGACCACACTTAACAGAAACCCTGCTGATTTTAACATGCCGGGAGTAGGAAACGGGTACATGATTAGAGGTGAAGACCTACAATTTGGGAAGCAGATTCCTTTTTCAAGGAGGCATGGCTTAGTTAAAGTGGATCAGCACAAGTGGCAGAGAAATATGAAAGCCCTTTACCAAAAAGGAAACGTATACCACATTGAATTTGAGGAGGTTCGCACTTGCTCATGATATCTACGCTTATTAGTATTTCCTTTCCTTGTTTAAACGAGTTTATGAATTCTATTGTATTCTGCAGGGAAATTTTTTCCAAGAAAAGGCACGTGAAGTGGATGAAGAGTCAAATGAAATGATTCTTAGAACAAGGTTAGCATCCTTTTCGTTGAAATTTTTATGGTGTGTGTTTCTACTCTTTGGGGACATTATTAATGGTGGTGTAGACTTTCAAAATGTTAATTTTTCTATTTTATTGTGTTCTTGATCAGAAATGTTGAGACACAAGGAGAAATAGTGCTCAACTTGCATGGAAAAGTTTTCCAAGAAAAGACAAGTGAAGTAGATAATGAGTCAAATGAAATGATTCTTAGAACAAGGTTAGCATCCTTTTCGTTGAAATTTTTATGGTGTGTGTTTCTACTCTTTGGGGACATTATTAATGGTGGTGTAGACTTTCAAAATGTTAATTTTTCTATTTTATTGTGTTCTTGATCAGAAATGTTGAGACACAAGGAGAAATAGTGCTCAACTTGCATGGAAAAGTTTTCCAAGAAAAGACAAGTGAAGTAGATAATGAGTCAAATGAAATGATTCTTAGAACAAGGTTAGCATCCTTTTCGTTGAAATTTTTATGGTGTGTGTTTCTACTCTTTGGGGACATTATTAATGGTAGTGTAGACTTTCAAAATGTTAATTTTTCTATTTTATTGTGTTCTTGATCAGAAATGTTGAGACACAAGGAGAAATAGTGCTCAACTTGCATGGAAAAGTTTTCCAAGAAAAGACAAGTGAAGTAGATAATGAGTCAAATGAAATGATTCTTAGAACAAGGTTAGCATCCTTTTCGTTGAAATTTTTATGGTGTGTGTTTCTACTCTTTGGGGGCATTGATTAATGGTGGTGTATAGACTTTGAAAATGTTAATTTTTCTATTTTATTGTGTTCTTGATCAGAAATGTTGAGACACAAGGAGAAATAGTGCTCAACTTGCATGGAAATGTTTTCCAAGAAAAGACAAGTGAAGTAGATAAGGAGTCAAATGAAATGATTCTAGGAATAAGGTTAGCATCCTTTTCGTTGAAATTTTTATGGTGTGTACGTTTCTACTCTTTGTGGACATTGATTAATGGTGGTGTATAGAGTTCCACAATGTTAATTAATTTTTTTCTTTTATTGTGTTCCTCGTTAGAAATGTTGAGACACAAGGAGAAATAGTGCTTGACTATTGCATGGACTTTTTTTTTTTCCAAGAAAAGGCACGTGAAGGAGTTAAGGATTCAAATGAAATGACTCTTAAGACGAGGTGAGTCACGGAGTCCCACAATGTTAATTTTAGGGTGTTGTTAAATGAACTTTAAAATTAACTGAGTACACCCTACCACACCATCAAATTATTTATTGAATTACAATTTTACTCAAAATATAAAATGACCAAAAAATATATATTGAATTGTGAAACAAATGTAATTTTATTATGTACACTTTATTCACCATATTCAACTCTAATGAAATGTGAACAAAAAATCCTACATCCAAAATCCTTAGTATTAACCCCAACTATTTGATTATCGTTATTTAGTAATTCATTGATGCATACAAATCTCATGGTACTTTCGTGAATCATAATTTATTTTTAGGTGGAATAGATACCAGTGCAACTACAATGACATGGCGATGGCAAAATTAGCTAGGAAACAGAAACTGATGAAGAAAGCCCAAGAAGAAGTTAGAAGATGCATTGGAAACACAAAGGAAAAATTAGTGAATGAGATACAGATGAGCTTCAATACGTCAAGATGATAATCAAAGAGACTCGATTGCATCTTCTAGCTCCAATGATTATTCCAAAAGAAACCATGTCTCATTTCAAAATCCAAGGTTCTGATATTGACCCAAAAACACTTGTCTTTGTCAATGGCTGGGCAATTGCACGAGACCTTGAGTCTTGGAAGGACTCGAAGAATTTATCGAAAGGTTTGATGGCGTTCCATTGATTATAAAGGGCAGAATTTTGAGTTTTTACTATTTGGAGCTGGTCGAAGAATTTGTCCTCGGATGTACATGGAATAACAACACTACAGCTTGGACTTGCAAATCTTCTCTACTGGTTTGATTGGAAATTGCTTAATGGGATGAAAGGAGGAAGATATCGATATGGAAGAAAATAGGCGTACAGTGGGTATTTTTGGTAGTTAAATAGGGTATACTTAGTTAATTTTATGTTTTGATCTAAATATTAGGGTATATTTAGATCATAGGGTGTACTCATCATAAATTTTAAGACACAAGGAGAAATAGTGTTTGACTTGCTTGGACACGGTGCCAAGCAATATAATGTTATTATCCCATGGCCAATCTTCACTGTCATGGTACAAATCCATATTACTCTTACATGAACATAATACCGTCATAGTTATGTTTAACACAATACCTTTATAGTCACGTTTTATCATTCCCATTTTCCTTACCTTTTGTTCAAAAATGCTAGCAACCTTCTTTTTAACATTCTCCCTTTTACTCATGACATGTGTCACTTTTTATACGCTTAAAACAATGTCAATACACTTAAAACAATGTTATAAATTCATTACACAAGCTAAATTTTGTTTTCCAAGTTTATACTTATTAAATGTATTGAATTTTTTATTTTTTATTTTACAACTTTCTTACCATCTTATTAAAAATAAATTTTTTTTTTAAACGCCAGTTTATTTTATTTTTTTAAAAAGGTTATTTATTTATTTTTAATTCAATGATAAATTTTTTTCTTAGTTACAAAAGAAGTCCATGCTATGCTAGGACAACATTTATTATTACAGTCTGTATCCTTTGAAAAAACGAAAAGTATACTTATATATATATATACAGAGAGCTTCCATTGAGGATCCTCAAATAAGCTTATTTGAGGACACCTTGTAGGGCCCACTCTGGATTGTATTTCACTAATCCAAACCGTCTATTTTGTAGATACATATTCAAAGATCATCTCTACAAAAAATCACTTGAATCCGATATCTTTTGACTATGCAATTGAGTTATTGAAATTTTAGTATTTTCTTGAAGCGCCGTGTTCATTGATTTTGTAGGACATAATTGGATGTCGAAACGGTTTCCGATTTGTCTAATTTTTTGTAAGGATGATCTATGAATGAAGACCTAAAAAATAGATGGTTTTGATCATTGAAAAAAAAATTGTAAGGTACCCTTAAAGGGCATTCCTCAAATAAAATTATTTGAGGATCCTCAATAGAAGAATTGTATATATATATATATACTTATATATATATATATATATATTTAAAAACCTACGTTTTTTCTTATTTAATTTTTTTATATGGTGGAAATAAAGCTATGCAAGGACTGAAGGTTTTATTAGCACGACATATGTATTCTTTAGAAAAACCAAAAATCAAATAGTCTTTTTTATATATAAAAACCTTTCTTTTTATTTATTTAATTTTTTAATAAGGTGGAAAGAAAGTTGTTAAAATATTGGCTTGTTGTAAAAAAAAATATGTACATATATATATATATAATAAGAGTTAATTTGGAAAAGAAAAATTAGCTTGTGTGATGATTGATGACAATGTTTTAAGTGTAAGGGAAATGACACATGTCATGAGGAAAATGTAGAAAGTCCAAAAGAGAAGGTTAGAGAGAAGGTTACTAGCAATTCTAATTGTTCAAATCAAATGCCAGGATCAATATTGCAATGGGTTGTGCAACAGTGGCATGATGGATTCGCTTAAGGGTTTTCCCTTTTTTGTTTATGAACCTGGCTCTCGTGCCAAGATGAAGAATATTATTTGGCTAATATTGTTGTGTGTTATTCATCACACAATGAGGAATATATATACACGTAGGGTTACAATCCTAATCTCACTATTGCAGAGAGTAATTATAGGATTATACTAGAAAACCTAATATTACAAGAAATTACCTAAAATATAATACAAACGTTAGCATGAATAAGAAAAAATAATTTATCTTGGTGGGTATAATGTCATCTTCCAAACTCATATTGACAAATCCATGCTTTATTTTAAATTTTTGGTTGCACTATGAATTTGAACCACACATGTAACAATAAATTTGCTCAAATGGCCAATCTTCCCTTAAACATAGTATGCATCGAGCAAAGGGCCACTAGCGTAGTTTGGAGCAATTGCTCCTCCAGTAAAGGTTTTGGATTCTAGTCCTAGCATTTGTGTAGTGTGTGCGTGAGTTTAGTATGTTGTTGATCCTCTCAATATGAAAGATTCTAAAAAAAACATAAGATGCTTAGGTTGTAATTTCGTAGAAGTATATAACATATCTTATAATAGCTTCTCTCTTGGTCACAATTCATGTTCTCTTTTTCCTTCCCGATTCTTTTAGCTGATTTTACTACGGGAGACTTTGGAAAACACAAAGAGAGAAATTTTGTAAAAGAAGCAAAATGGACAAAATTGCCCTTATTTATTTTTGAATTTCCTAAGAAATCATTTACATTTGCATGTCTTTGATTTGAAAGTTGAGAGGTTTTTCTGTCTTTTTGAAAAAGCTTTGGCTTTTTCCAAAAGTGAAAATTTTTTTTTGGGTAAAACCTAAATTTACTTATAAAAATATAGAGAATATTTACAACGGCTTTGTATAATATTTTGTTTTGAATTCAACATAATGATCCAAATATTCATTTTCTAATTTTCATTGCTAGGATTGGCATTATATATGCAGCATGCTTAAACGTTTTAAAAACTTTGTTGTTGACATAGACTATATAGTATGCCACCCACTTTGATTCTTGGAGCTACTCATTTTCATAGGTTCCATCTTTGTTATAGATGATACTTCGGGTTGTCTCCGGTTGATTTTCCTAGAATTTTTTTGTCAATACAGTATTGCAGACATGGGTTAGGCGCCAAGGTAGTGCCCCTTTGCATTCAAGTTTGAATTCCCCTAGAGGATATTAATAATTTAGACTATTACTTGTATTTAGAAATAATTTTTATTTTTATAATAAAAAGTCAGACTGGTGTTACTTAACATGAAAATAACAAGTTAGGTTTTATTTTCTAAGGACCAATTTGGGAGTGCTTCTACAGAAAGAACTTATTCTCATACGAGCTTTATTAGAAGATCATCGAAAATTTAGCTGAAAATCCAAGTGCTTCTTGAAAATGCGCCTACAATGTGCTTCTCCATAGAGTGCTTTTATGATCCATTAGCGCGCGCTTCTAAATTGTTCTATGAAACACGGTTATAAGTGTTTCTGGTTGTCCAAAGCACTTTTAGCCCTCCCAAAATCCCCCCCACACAAACCCTAAGTGTAACTCTAGCGTATTTGGTTGTTAAATTGTTTTTTTTCAATCCAAGTTTTGGATGGGGGATGGCGATGTGTTATTAGGGTTTGAACCTGAGACCACTAACATGCAGCTAAATACTCTTACCACTGGCTATGAACCCGTTGGCGCATATTTGGTTGTTATTGGTTACTTGAAAAGTTAGGGTTTAAATGCATGCCATAATCGACTAGTGTCATTAATGCTACAAATCATTATCGCCACCACCACCACTTCCATGCATGGTTACTACGTACCATCAGTTATCGTTTCTGTAGTTCTTCGTACCGTTATAATAAAACATGAAAACTATCGAGTTATGTATAACCATTGTTAACAAAATTTCTAAAATACTATAGTTTATCAGTTCCACTCCAAACATTTCTAAACACAAATTTTTGAAAATTGAGGGAATTTTAATTTGTTTATAAATGAACCAGATTATAAGTATAAAGACAAAGATGAAGACACGAGGATGGAGCCAGGAGGTCTGTAGTTCAAAAAAATTCACCTGCCAGAAAACATCCCATAGTATTTTTCACCTACTAATTAAAAAGAGTAAGAAGCCCATGTATTTTCAAACCACCCTCCTAGACACAAAACAGCCCATGGTTTTATTTCATCTATAAAAATAACCTAAAGAGCAGTCAGTTGGAATGTGTCAACAAAAAAACCCTTCTGCCGTCTCCAGTTCTAATTCATATTTTATTAGGTTTGGGGTTCCTCTGTGTGTGTGTGTGTGTGTGAGAGAGAGAGAGAGAGAGAGAGAGAGAGAGAGAGAGAGAGAGAGAGATCAATGGTGAAGGCATCTGAGTTTTCTGAAGGCCAAGATGAAGAGGAAGATGATGCTAGAACTGTAGAGTCTGATCCAGGCTTCAAAATCGCATCGTTGATTTACCAGAGGTACAGTTCCATTTTTAATTATGTATATATGTTATCAATAACCTTGTGCGGTTAGGGTTTCATAATCATGATTCTTTAGATCCGGATCTGGAAAATTGGGAGCTCCTTTTGATAAATATGTTCCAATTTCACCCGTTTATTATTAAATTTTTCTAGATTTAGTTTTCTTCTCCTAGAATCTGAAGTCTCTTTTTAACAAATCATCCTATGCCGTAAAAACATCCACTAAATTTGAAGGAAATTTATTCGTTATGGTAACCAGAACTGGTTTGGTTATTCAATCGATGTTATTTGATTTGCAGATCTAAATGCCCTATTAGAATTTTAACATGTTTAGTATATTTTGCTCATGGTTTTGATATATAATCCTCGGGTTTTGATAACCCTTTGGTTTTGATGATGTACCAGAATTATATACATGTATCCAATTCTACACAAATTGGAAGCTAACAATGGTAATGGGACCATGAAGCCTCTAAACATTTCCAAATCTTCAATCTGCTCATTTAACAGAAACCCTGCTGATTTTAACGGGTACATGATTAGAGGTGAAGACCTAAAATTTGGGAAGCGGATTCCTTTTTCAAGGAGGCATGGCTTAGTTAAAGTGGATCAGCACAAGTGGCAGAGAAATATGAAAGCCCTCTACCAAAAATGAAACGCGCACCACATTGAATTTGATGAGGTTCTCACTTGCTCATGATATCAAACCCTATTAGTATTTCCTTTGCTTTTTAAAATGAGTTTATGAATTCTATTGCATTCTGCAGGGAAAACTTTTCCAAGAAAAGGCACGTGAAGTGGATGAAGAGTCAAATGAAATGATTCTTAGAACAAGGTTAGCATCCCTTTCGTTGAAATTTTTATGATGTGTGTTTCTACTCTTTGTGGACATTGATTAATGATGGTGTATAGAGCTCCACAATGTTAATTAATTTTTTCTTTTATTGTGTTCCTCATTAGAAATATTGAGATACAAGGAGAAACAGTGCTTGACTATTTGCATTGACATTTTTTTTTCCAAGAAAAGGCACGTGAAGCAGATATTGAGTCGAATGACGAGGTGAACCATCCTTCGGTTTGAAGTTTTTGTGGTGTATGTTTCTACTCTCTTTAGACATTGGTTAAAGGTGGTGTACACCGAGTCCCACAATGTTAATTTTTGGGTGTTGTTAAACGAACCTTAAAATTAACTAAGTATACCCTACCACACCACCAAACTATTTATTAAATTACTATTTTACCCTAATATAAAATGACCAGAAAGATTGAATTGTGAAACAAATGTAATTTTATTAAGTGCACAAATGTCAGTGAAAAATCCTACATCCAAAAACCTTAGTATTAACTCCAATTATTTGTGTCATCTTTATTTAGTCATCCATTGATGCAAACAAATCTCATGGTACTTTCGTCAATCATAATTTATTTTTAGGTGGAACAGATACCAGTACAACTAAAATGATGTGGGCGATGGCAGAGCTAGCTAGGAAACCGAAACTGATGAAGAAAGCCCAAGAAGAAATTAGTAGATGCGTTGGAAACAAAGGAAATATCAGTGAACGAGATACAAATGAGCTTCAATACGTCAAGATGATAGTCAAAGATACCAGATTGCATCCTCCAGCTCCAATTATTATTCCAAGAGAAAACATGGCTCATTTCAAAATACAAGGTTATGATATTGACCCCAAAACACTTGTCTTTGTCAATGGCTAGGCAATTGCACGAGACCTTGAGTCTTGGAAGGAACCAGAAGAATTCATCCCAGAAAGGTTCGATGGCAGCTCCATTGATTATAAAGGGCAGCATTTTGAGTTTTTACCATTTGGAGCTAGTCGAAGAATATGTCCTGTGATGTACATGGGAATAACAACACTACATATTAGGGTGTATACCATGGGTAATTTTGGGAATTAAATAGGGTATACTCAGTTAATTTTGTATTTTAATCTAAATATTAGGGTGTACTTAGAAGATCATAGGGTGTACTAATTTTAGAGTTTGTTTAACAACACCTTAATTTATTTATTTATTTTAAATCTTTTATTGTGTTCCTCATCAGAATTATTAAGACACAAGGAGAAATAGTGCTTGACTTGCTTGGTCACGATGCCAAGCAATCCCATGGCCGATCTTCACCATCATGGCACTAATCCATATTACTCTTACATGAACATAATACCTTCATAGTCACGTTTAACATAATACCTTTATAGTCACGTTTTATAGTTCCCATTCTCCTTGCCTTTTGTTCAAATCAAATGCCCAGGATCAATAATGCCACCTTCTTGGAACACATCAAACCCTATCCCTAGTTTCCATAGCCAGCTTAATTGCTTATTCCTTGCATGCCAGGGCTAGGCTAAGATTCCCTACTTATGATACTACCTACTCTCGTTTCAACGTGAGATTTTGATGATGTACCAGAATTATACAATCTTTTTGGAAGTGAAACATAATTTATTACATTCTAATTTAATGACGCTAATTAAAATTTTATTTACTTAATTCATCCGAGCCATCCTTATATTTCAATCGGGTCGTTCCCAACGGCCAGTTACCTTCTCTTTCCAAGTGAAAAAAAAAAAAAAAAAAGAAAGAAGGGAAAAGAGTCGAAGAAGAAAATTACAAATTTATTAAATAACTTAGCTCGAACGCCCACAGGCTTTTAGATGAAGAATGTCCCCTTGCTTGACCTGGCCTGGTGAAGCTCTTGGGTATCCCATTTTGATTTGTAAATTCGATATTTTGTTGGGTCTATTGTGTATTCGATATTAGGAAAGCATTTGCCACTCTTATAGTTGCGAGCTATTTATCTGGGATATTTCTACGTTTGGCTTGGATGATGTTTTTGTGAGCTGGTTGAAAGTTAATTATTTTTCTACCCCACATTTACTTACCAAATAAGAACACGGAATGATATATGTAACCCTTAAAAGGAAGTTACATCAAGTGTTTTGGAAGATTAATCTTTTCACTATTTTATTTAAGACTGTTATTAGATGTTTTAGAGTTATTGTGCTTAATGAGCGCACCACCGTTTATTGGTCAATTTTTTTCATTCTTTTCCACCCATTATGCCCTTCATTTGATGTCTTCGTAAGCAATTGAATTGTGCAAATTGGGATTTATATTGATTATTTTTTTATTTTTTTTATAAGGAATAGTTTATTATTATTATTATATATCCAAATAAGTGATGGTATAAACTAAACAGGATGGAGATTTCTCACACACACGCAACTAAGATGTCATTGGAGTTCAATCTAAGATTTCTTATTTACAAGTCAATGTGCTTTTGCACTCTGCTAGACCCCGTTAACAAGATTCATATTGATTCTTAAATAATTTTTTATGTCACGGCAAATGAACATTACCGCTGATATGTCATCAATACATATTGGAATTCATTATACTAGGCTTGAGGGATCCACCTATTATTCTACATTATGAAAGACAAAGAAAAAGAAATAGAGGTACGAAAACATGACCATTCTCTCTAACACTGGCTGAAAGTATATCTTAATCCTTCCTGCTCCTAAACCGGCGATGGATGCGAATGCTTCTCTAGACAAGTCAAGTTGTTGGGCTTGACAGCCGAGGCAGAGGTCGACGACGGTCACATACACCACATTATTGGCTTTGCATGGTTTCCGACCCTTACTGTATGCTGCAGTTAGGCATGTAACCTTGTATCTCCTCCCAGAGCAGCAGAAGCTATACAAAATTAAGCAAATTATTATAAATATATGAGCCTCACGGGAATTCACCACCATGTTGAATTCTTGAACCTTCCTTAATTAAAATACACAAGGCAGTCAAATAACGCCTTACGGGTATAGGGAGGATTGTAGTTGGTTGCAGAACCAGTAGTTACAATAGCTGGACTTGAAAAGAAACAAAAGATAATTAATGCTGTGAGGATGAACAAGTTGTGTAGCCTTTCCATGCGGTATTAAGAATTGAACTGCATTTCTTGATTACGGTTCTATTTGATTTTCAAAACTTCATGTTACGCAAACCGCATAATCGTTCTTTGGGGTTGATTTTGGGTGTGTTTCTATGTTTAAATAGTGTTTGAGTTTTTTTATAAATACATGTTTAGGATTGGATTTATTTATAAATTTGTATAATTGATATTGTAGTGCAGTGAAAATAAACTTTTTTCTTATACCAGTTTGAGACACTTACTAAATATGATAAGGGACTACCAGACTCTGATTCCTTCATAGCATGATTCATCCTTGCTCCAATTCCTTCAAAACTAATTCATCATTGCTTCAATTCCTTCGTACTACAATTCTGTTTTATTCCCATTCTGAATACATAACCAAGTCATGTACCCTCATAACATTTTACTATATTAAAAAAAGTGACTATTTAATTTGAACTTTCTTTTAAAAAATAAAAATAAAATTTGACGCACCCCATAAAGGGAAAAAAAAAAAGGGGATGTTAAGTAAAAAAAGTAGCAACAATTTTAATTTTTTAATTTTTTAATTTTTTGGTGAAACTATTTTTTATTTTTAAGAAAGGGTAAAATTATAAATTAAGCTCAGTGCAAGCAAATTGGCACTGAAATGCGAGCGGGAAGTTTGAAACATAATCGTTGCAAAGACGAGAGGGCAAAAGTGTAAATATACAGACGAAACGCGATTAACTTCAGGCTGGGCAGTGGGCAGAGTAGATAGTTGAGCACCTAGCGACGTGAAAGCTAAGCTACTGGTTTGCGAGAGAAGTGAAGAAGAGATTAAATTGAGAAAAAATATAGCTGTGGGTTGTAAACCCTAAATCCCCAAATCCATATAACCCTAATCTCTCTCTCCCTCTCTCTGTCTCTCTGCATTCCCATTCTGATTCTCCTATCACACAAAAAACACCCTTCAAAATCACACACTTCGCTCTTGGCCACAACCACCGAGCGACGTGAAAGCTAAGCAATTGGGTTTGCAAGATAAGTGAAGAGAATGAATTGAGAAGAAATATAGCCGTTGGTTGTAAACCCTAAATCCCCAAATCCATACAACCCTGATCTTGCTCTCTCTCTTTCTCTCTCTCTCACTCACATTCCCATTCTGATTCTCAATCACACGCTTCGCTCTTGGCCAAAACCCACTTGGCAGAAACTGAAAATCACGCAACTTACTTGTTCAATATTTCTTTCTTCGTTTATAGTTGAAGTGTTGATTTAATTGGTTCGGTGACAATGACGCTTGAAGATTTGAAGCTTAATCTGAGTTCTTTGAACAATCGCAACCACAATGTCTCTGCAAAACCCAATCCCGGCCGTTCTTTCAAGCGTCCACGTTCTTCCGATTACGATTCCGATTCCAATTCTCATCCCCATCCAGTTAGGGTTTTGGGTCAGCAAACGAAGAGGAGGGTAAAGAGACAGAGGCAGATGCCTAAGGCTAAAGATATTGATGAAGAAGATAATGGCGGGTTGGCGCCCTTGAAGGCAGTTTTTGATCATGGTGTCGCTGTGAGTAATTCTGAGGCTTCTTCTAATAATTTCAGTAGCTGCAAATCGCCAGTGACAGTACTCCATCATGCCTCTCCTGTCAACGCCACAACATCCGATGAGATCAATCTGTCACCAAGAAGGGCTGCTCGGGTTGCAATGCTGAAGGCCCGATTTGCAGGTACCATCCTTAAAGCCAAACAAGATGTTCTTTATAGTGGCTCTAATGGTCTTGAAAACACCGACGACGAGATCAAGAGGTTTAAAGCTGCCGAGATGAAGAAAGCCAATGAATACATCAAGGAGCAACGGCAACGAGATAGAGAAGCTGCTCGGCTTGCCCTCGAAGAGATGGAGAGAAATGTTGTCATCGATGATAACTTCAAAACGATGAGAGACTTTGAGATGTTAATTTCTGGCGCCAACTGCTAGCATGTGGAGATATTGGAGACTGTTAAGCTAAGAGTATATGGATAGATAGATAGATAGATAGCTTCAAGTAATTAAGATTTTTACATATAGGAAGAGGCTGCAGCATGTACAAAGTGCTAATGAGTAAGTCTACTGTCTTGTAGGCATTTCCACTATCTGTATATTTCCAAATTATAGCAATGAAAGAATATTTTGTCTCTTAACTTCCAAGCTCAAAGTATAAACTGTCTGTCGGATTTGAATATTTTGTCCTATAAACAGTTGAAAGTAACTTCAAACAAAACAGTTTAGTCAATATAGGTTAGACGTTAAACACGATAAACGTTAAAGGCACAAACTTACTTCACAAGATTATTAAAAAAGTCAGCTCTTTCTAAGGCATAAACAGTTGAAAATGATAGTAACTTCCAACAAAACAGTTTAGTCAATTTAGGTTAGACGGGAAACAAGGTTACAGTGTCTAACACGATAACCATTAAGGGCGTCAACTTTCTTGACAAGAATCAAGATTATAAAAAAAGTCGATGCATTTTCGGTTTTCAACTTTCTTGACAAGAATCAAGAATCAAGATCATGCAATCAATGATCACAAAGGCAATAACTGCAGGTGCTTTCACTCTGTGAACCACTATTATGATTTTCTTAGCTGTCATCTGTTACTGTAAAAGTATTAAAGAAAAGCTCTATTTCTTCTAACAATCTCTTATCCTGAAAATCTAATCCTCCAGAATCCCTGTCTAGTATTATAGAGATGACTCAGATGACATCATGAATGAAATACTCACAAACTTCTCCCGAATTGTACAGGATAGTGACCACCTTCCATCTTTCCTGTTGGCAATGTACTTCAGCTTTCTGCACACCTGCAATGTATAAAATAGATGCATTATCTCTCTGTTAATCGCACTTCCTTGCTATTTGACTTCTAAATCCTCAAGCATGACTGGAATGACAAAGGGTGAAAATTTAAGGAAACCTATCAGTCAGTGTTCATTCTAAAACCAACTGGACAAAAGTAAACTGACTCATTGTTACGTTTGGAGTACTAACAAAAAAAGAAAAGGCAAGGAAAGCTTCAATTTAATCCGTTAACGTGCCCACTGGACAAGAACAAAAACCAAGGGAACACAAAATGCAAGACATAGAAATGGTCACATGGAGCAACTGATTTACACTAGCAATTTGATCCGTCTTTAAGAATTCAATAGAGCTCAAAATAAAAGTGGAATTTGCATGCTCAAATAATTGGGTGCAAGAATCATCAAATACAGATCTCATCCACTCAGGAACCTTATGCAGTTTTAACAATGTGACTGTTACATGAACTCTTACATGAATTTTGATGCTAATCATGGAACTCACATTTGTCCCTTAAATTGGAAATTCCCCACCCCAAGATCATTGATAGGCAGAGGCCACAACTCATAGCCACTATGAGGAACTGTAGATAATTAGGCCTTCTAGGACAGCCACTACAGACATTAGGTACTCCATGGTGCATATCAATTCCTCCCTGGTTCTATTCCTCTGATCAGATATTCTGGTAAACAACTCCAACAGGCATGGTGAAGCGACCAAAGGAGATATAGTCTGCATAGGTCATGGCAGTAGATTCAAATAAAGGAAATTTGCTGCATCCTATCTGGCTGTAGATTCAAAAGAAAAATGCAATTGTTTATGGTTGGTTGAATTTAATAGGATGAACTAACCATCTTAACAGTAATTTATAAGAAGCACCAATATTAAGACTTCTCCACACCTTCTAAAACCTGAAAATAATGGCTTTTAAAGCTACTATGAGCACTTGATTTGCAGAATGGTTAAAAATTAAGGGGGAAAAATGCCAATTACTAGGAGACATTTATGATTACACCCATCTGCAGCTCCTGTGGTGAGAACGATTAACTAAAGAAGAAGACAAGCTTTCTTATTAAATTCCTGTAGGAGCAAGCAAAGCTGGAATCAGCAAAATTAAGTTACTCACCGTCATAGTCACTGCAAGCCAATAGCCATCATGAGAAAGAGTTCCATGGTGCACTGAGCATAAAGTTTAAAATTAAAACTAAGACGGATGTGATATCTGTGGGGACTGTGTATAAGTTGATTTGCAATAAAGATTGTAGTAAGCATTCCCAATACCACGCAAGCATCACTGGTCTGAAACAGTTGGAAATATGTCAATAATAGTTCCCATGAGATTCACTTCAGAAATTATGTCATGCTGTTGGCCTTCTTTTCTACAGAATTCCTATCGATAAGAACAAAATATATATATATATATATATATATATATTGCTCCTGCTATTAACTCTGCAATTGAATTAACATTTACCATACGACACTCTTCTTTCCGTGGAGGATGATGTCAGACCCATTTTCTATATTCCTTCCACAAAATCTATGCAGCTGATAAGACAATGGCCTGTTGATTTTCTCTTGTTGAAACAACCATTTCAATGCTAATGGACAAATCCCATTCATTTTCACTTAAAATCTCGAACAGGACTCTCTCAGCTTCTGGAATGTAGGGAATTTGGTGGCTAACCATGGCGATATCCCTATAAAGACCATAATGATACACCAGCCTCATTACTGTACATATCGGTGACAAAATTATTAACAGGGATATATATGTTTTAAGGTCAATAAGATGTAAGTTTTAAAGATATTGTTGAAAAGCTTTTCGTTATAGAAGTCAGTGGGTGCATAGATCATATGTGCATATTAATCTATTGAGACTTCACTGTATACTACAAATCCTAGCCATAAAATTTGCAGATAAACAAGGTCATGCTAATTCACAAATTGTCCTTCTCTCATTTTCCTTTTTTAATCATTCCACAATGATGAAAACATTTGATATGCAAGGGCAAAAAATTTAACATGCTAATTCACAAATGTAACCAAAATACAAGGATAAGAGAATTTCAGGTATACCAAAATTTGAGTTTCCAATTCTTGTCAGGGCTGTATATTAAAATCTGATGACTTTTAATTTCATTTGATTGGTGTTCACTGGGAACTCTGAACCTGCATAAGGTAGAGAAATCTAAATCTAAAGAAACAGGACGAACTATTCAAATGAACACTAACTCATCCTCCTTTGTATTAAAACATAAATAAGGGAATTTCAGGTTTTAGTTAACAATCCTTCAATTGTACTGTACTTGTTCCACAAACAGTCTATGATTATCTATAGTTCCAACAATCATAGGTTGCAAAAAGTCCAATCTAGGCTTCTACCTAATGATTAATTAACGAGCCATGAGAAACAGTAAAATCAAGTTCAATTATACCGAAATCATACATTGTTTGATTACTGAAAAATACAAAATTCATTTTACAGTTTTCTCAAGAATCAAATGGGAAATAAAGCATTACCAATTGGTTTATAATTTCACAAAAAAAAAAAAAAAAGGAACACCAAATTCGCTCAACCTTAACCAATCATGCACTGTTTGATTACCTAAAAACATAAACATTCATAACATTTTCCTACATTTTCTCAAGAAGCAAACAGAAAGCAAATCATTGCCGCAAATTTTAATCTAAATCTCAAAATCGATTCCGAAATTCACAACTAAACAAGTAGAGAATTGATAAATGCAGAGGATGTAAATACCATATAATCTGACGGCGATTCAAGGCCAACGGATCGGACGAGAGGAGATCGGAAACCCTAGCGACGAAGTCAGCTCAGAGCGAAGCATCAGCGGAAGCGCAGAGAGCGGAAATGAGATCAACGACTTGTCGTAAGATGAGGTCTTCGTAGAAGGAAGAGAGACCCTGAACGAGAGGCGAGACGAAGAAGAGGGTCGGAGATGGACTGAGAGAGAGAGAGAGAGAGAGAGAGAGAGAGAGAGAGAGCGTAGGACACGTGGACGGTGGGAAATTGAGGATTGAAAAGAAGCAGAGCAAGCGCGTTGCTGAATTTGAAGCATAGTCATCTTCTGATGCTTGGTAGCGTTGGAGGTGCTGTGACTGCGAGTCCCTCCAACTACATTTTGCGAGCGTGTGATGTGAAGGTGTTTGAATTTTGGCGCCAGAGAATTTCGGGTTTTATCACGCTAGCGGGGTAACACTAGGAAAAAAGGGCCTAAATAGTAAATACTGTTCCAACCGGCCAAACAAACTAATCCCATCGGTTTAATTTGTGAGTTGAAAAATAGGAGACTTTTGATTCAGTTCAAAATGAGGGAAGTATTTATAAAGAAGGACAAAATTATAGTGTTTGTACAATAATGCTTTTATTCATTTTTGTATTGCCTAAGGAGTCTGATTCTTCTTTTCATATGACGTCAAGGGAGTTTTGCTTCCTGATTGCCATATAGAGCCAAAAAGGATGGAACTTATACTTTATCTGCTGGGATGATCCTTCACGTCAAATGAAGTTGATGATGTTTCTTTTATCATGAGGTCGTCACATGGAGTTATGCTTCCATCATGTTATCTATATTGTGTAGTTCGTCTTCTCCTAAGTTATTTCAGTATGAGTTGTCGTTGTCTTATGCTTCAATTTGTTCTGCTATCTGGTTATAGATTTCATCAAAAACTTTTCCTCTTGTTTTGCTTATCTTGAATTCATATGTGTCATCTGGTCTCCCAGATGTAGTATCTAAATAAATCTTAATAAAGTTGGGTTGGTGAAGAAGGTTCAAATTCATAATTGAACAATTGTTGCTTAGCTATTGTTGCTCCTCTGTATTTTTGAATGTCTTGCTTGGTAAAGATCTCCGTTTTTACGGATTCTGCTAGACTAAGCAGTTCATTATGAGAAATAATAATATTATGTTGTGCTCTATCTAGGTAAATACTATCCGTAAACCACTCTTGGGGTATGCTGGTGAAATCTAATTTTACGTTCTTCCAAAGAGGGATATATATATATATATATATATATAACTTCTTTTAATTTTGAGGAAAATGAATCTAAATGATGACTATTTTCCATATAAAGTTGACCTAAATAACCATACTTTGCTAAAAATGCTGGATTATGCTCTAAATGCAATTCTCTATATTCCACCATGTAAATTCTAGCTAAATAAATAGTATAATGAGAACAGCTTTTAGTAATAATTTTTATACCAAGTTGTGTATTATTTTTTAAATTAAAAAGAAAAGCTTGAATGTATAACTAAAGAGAACTATTTTGCTCATATACTAATATAATCATATGACTTAATATCTTATGGTAAAAATCTTTACCTTTCTCTAGCTAGGGTTTGAAGAAGATATGGAATTTTAGTTTTTTACTCAAGGGAAAATTCTCTATTATGCTCAAGTAAGTTGGGCTCATTAACCTCTTTTTTTGTAAAATCATGCTTAAATTTTGACATCTTAAATTAATAATTCTAAAATTTCTTACTATTGTATCATACTCTTTCTTTTGCCCCTCATGTTTTTCTTGCAAAAAAGAAAGATGTTGTTTTGCTCTTTTATAATTATAATTATATGCTAAAAACTCTTGTTCAAGGGCTTTAATAAGTTTTTCATGCCTTCTTCTCATGCTGTCATTATTAGTTCTAATATTCTAAAAATTGTCTAAAAGAACTTTTTGTTTATCTGCTAATGATACTTGAGTACGATATTTTAAAGCAGGATTTCTAACTTCTTGTACTCGAATTCCATTATAATAATACGTATTTACTACTGTCTTGTTTACATTTCATATCTCTTGTGTTGACGAATTATATCTATAAACAATAAGAATGTTGGAATTCTGAGCACGTGTGTTCGGTTGGAACTTTGGAATAAATTGAGTATGAGCACGTGGTGCATTATAGAGACTACAACAGTGCAGATGGGGATTGGCTGTTGAGTCAAAAGTTTCTCAGCACATAGGCTGCATGCTAACCAACTAACAAAGCGTAGAAATCATGATGCTTTTTGATCATTTCATTTGAATGTTCTTGGGCTATAAAAAATCCCATGATGCTACTAACCACCCTGCCCAATATGGCTTCTATTTCAAATTCTATTTATAAGATTGCCCTTCCGGGAAATGTTAGACCAGCAACAACAAATTTGGCACCCAAAAAGCTCACCAAACTCACAAAACAAAAACTAGCATCATAGATAGGCTGAACGGCCTACTACATGTTCTAGCGGCCAGTCCATTCATTATTTATCGTAACTTGCGCTATTTCTTTCATATCTCCAATGTTACTGACTAGAATATGTGGTAACTCGTTCAAGCCTTTCTATGGCGCTAGTCTTATGTTTTGTGAGTTTGGTGCTGCAATGTGAAGTTAGCATTGCTGCCCCAATGATGGCCCTTCAAGTTTCTTCTTTGTTCAGAATGTAGTGTCAGGTCTTTGATTGAAGATTGGGTAGCATCTTGAACTTTTATTTTAATGCAACAAAGTATATTTGGAACCACCAACAGATCCTCTTTAAGTTCTTTCTACTTTCAATATGAGGATTGCATGTATGATGCAGTCATATTCAATTCTGCAACAGTCTCAATCTAACATTCCTGTATGATTGCATCTCTTTTAAATTATCAACAAGCTCATCTGAAATTGATTTGAAGGATCTAATACATTGTTTGTTTACATTTCTACATATAAACTTGCTCTTGAACTCATATTCTTAGAAGCTTATGCAGTTTTAACAATGTGACTGTTCAAAATTAATAATAGCATCTTGATATTTTAGCCACTGAAGAACAGAGTTTCTATTTTGAATGAACTGAATAAACTAGACAATAAGATCGCGTGCTCTCCAAGAAATTAGAAGGCTCGACACTTCCTAGAACTGGCAACAACTAGTTCTTGTTCAAAACACGACCTCGTTGCGGCTTTGGCGGCATAGGCAGGTTCTTAATGTCCAGAATTTGAATTTTCTTTCTCTTGTTTTGCAACTCTTGATAGCTTTGGTGAAGCTTTTTCTTACTGTTCTCCAACTTCTCTTCATCATCCCAATCTCGTCGGTGATGAAGATGATGAGTAGATTTTGTGGGCCCCTTAGGGTTTTGTTGGCTCTCCAAAAAATCAGAAGGCTCTGGGCACTTCCTCGAACTGGTCTTGCTCAAAACCCGGCCTCGCTGAGGCTTAGATGGCAAAGGCAAGTTCTTGACCTCTAGAAGTTGAATTTTATTTCTCCTGTTTTGGAACTCTTGGTAGCCTTGGTGAAGCTTTCGCTTGCTATTCTCCAACTTGTCTTCATCGTCCCAGTCTTGCCGTCGATGATGAGCATCAGATTTTCTTGGCCCCGTAGGCTTTTGTTGACAAGAAGATGGAGGTGGTGCGCTTAGCATAAAGCGGAAGGTCTCCAAATCCTTGCCTTTGCCATGAGATGGTGGTTTCTTGGGCTTCTGGAGAATTGCCAAGTGGCGCTCATCAAGTTTGATGTCGTCATAGACAACGTCAACGTCAACAGGAGGCTCTCGCTCGCATTGCTGCTCCTTCAAAGCCTGATCGCAAACAAACTTCATCTTGTCTGAAAGAGAAAAGATTATAGCAAAATTGGGAAACCCTAAATCACAGTAGCTAGTGTTTACAAAAGCCTCACGCTACATCCGTATATATATGTAGTTTCCTGTTTCCTAATCTCACTGGGAAAACGAATATTTTATTCTAATTAATTATAATGTACTATTAAATTTTTATTAGACATAAGAAATTAAACCAACCAAACAAACCCTTAAGTTGCCAACTCACGTTTAGAATTATCTTATCTCGCCCGATATCCTTGGGCTGAAATTAGTTCGGGTCCCAAGTTGTCTGTTTTCTTGATTTATTCTCCTGATAGGACAAGAATTAAATACCCAAGTTTTTTGTTTCTTTTTTTCATGCCAGGTTTCTATTTCACTTGAGTGTTACTACTTCCATTTCTTACTACTAAACCAAGTATTACTATTTCTAATTATAAAATTAAAAAAATTATAGGAAATTCATTTTCATGTGTATATATATATATATATATATATATATATATGTAGGAAAATATTATCTTACTACAGAGTTCACAAATATATAAATATATCTATATAATCAGGGGAGGCTCTAGAGCCTCCAAGCTCATTCCATTTTTATATATACCCATTATGATACTATATATAAAATTAAAATATAAAAATATAAAAATTATACATGTTTAAACTTTGAAAAAGAAACTTCTTAAGGACGAACACTTTTTCACTTTACCAATTATTTTTCAATAATTCAATGAAGGCTGAAGTCCGAGCTATCAAATAAGTGTGGTGATTGAGGATTTCTTTTAGTTTTGAATTTCTTCCTTTATCTGTTTTGGGAAATTAGTCTAGAATTTACATTTTCAGTCACGATCTTGAAGAATTTTTTGGTGTACATATGTACGTAAATATGTCTTATTATACTAGAATTTGAGATTTGATCAAGAATTTGATAAAGTTTGTTTAGATAAACTGTAATTTATATTAATTTACAACTGAAAATAAAGCGCTAATAAAACAAAAATACTGAAAATCTCCATCAATCAAGCATGTAGGTTATTTATTTACTTTCTTGTAGTGAAAATATTTAAATATTCGAAACAATATGGCATTAATAATAGCATCCCGATATTTTAGCCACCAGTGTTTTTAATGCGTCAATTACATATTGAATTGAAGAACAGAGTTTCTATTTTGCCTCGTTTACATTATTTTACTTTCATATACTCTCTCTCCATCAAGATATTCATCTGATTTAGTTACCGTTGGAGTTGGACTGAAATTAGCTTTGGTTCCCAAGTTTTCTAAGCACGCCTCTTCTCTCTTCTCTGCGTTTTCCAAGCACGCCTCTTCTCTCTTCTCTGCGAGACTGAGCCTCTTCTCTCTGCGAGACCAAGCAACCCTCTTCTCAAATTCTTCTCTTCTCTCTCTTCCCCTCTCTCCTCGCTCTTCTCCTCTTCTCTCTTCTCCTCTCTCCTCTCTCTTCCTCCATCCCCTTAGTCTCTGCATCAGAGAAGTTCACTTTGACTTTCATTGAACAAAATATAGAGGGTTCTATCTTCAGCCATCTGTCGCAACAAAACACTCGCAAATAAAGCATTGATTTTTAACAGATACAGACCTATTTCATCCCCTTCAACCCCACTTCTAACCTTGGACTTGAACAACACATTGAAAATTACCCAAACAGGTCAAGATTCTATTAGATATGAGTTATCTTCTTCGTTTGATTAGGATTTTGCTTCTGGGAATAGACTGTTTGATTAGGATTTTGCCTCTGGTTATAGACTTTTTGCAAAATTTGAGGGGTTCTCTTTGATCTGAGGAAAAAAGTTGGAATTATTGTTAATAAATAAAATTAGAATAAAATTTTGATTTATTAAAAAAAAATAAAGTTATTTCCAGTCTGTTGTTTGGTGCAAGAATGAATAGGACATGGCTCAAAACCTACCCAACCCAGCCAGCCTAATCCAATGCTTTAAAACCTATCCTAACCAGTCCAAGCCAGCCCACCAAACGGGGCCTAATCGGACAAGGACTGTATGAGAGATTATATAGGATAGCAAACCCATCTCACTTTTCGCTACTTTGTTTTTGTTGTTCACTTTCACTTCATAGTTCACTTCATTCAATATCTCATCAACTAGAACAAAGATTTCCCTTTTAGAGTAAACCCTGATAACCCTTTTTGGTTCTCTACCAATTTGTTCTGTTGATCATGGCTTCTTCACTGGGTTCTTTCAATCTCTCAAGTAGGAGCAAAAGAGAAGGAGATGAAGCATAAGACAAAGGGAAGATAAGGTATTTGACAATGGAAGATTTTAAAGGAATAAATTTTTATTCTTTGTGTCCTTATGATCATCTGACATTGGTTGCCACTGTTCTTTTTGAAAAAACTGAGCAGGAGAAACAATTGAAGAAGGAGGAGCACCAGAGAAGCACCACAAGTTGCTTCTTCTTCTCCAAATGCATCACCCTATTTTCATCCCTTGGTCTTGAAAGAAATCTAAAGCAAGGGATGAAAGGCTGCTATAGACACACATATTTGCAAGCTTATTTTGTAATATATATTGTTCACAAGGAGCAGTGGATTTACCCTACCTGCTGGATATGTAAGGTAAGTTTATAACTTTACAATTAATTACAAGTAATTGCATAATCAAGATCCCCATAATTAGTCACTTTCCTGTATTAGAGTCAGTGGCCTTCTTTGGCTTATCACCGCCCCTCCCCCCCTCCCGTCCACAAGCAAAGCGAGTGAGGAATAAAGTGAAGCTTGGAGATCGAGGATGAGAAACGAGGCAATGACAACCCCTTAGTGAAGACATCAGCAATTTGATCCAGAGAAGCCACAAAACCAACATGTAAGGCTTGAGCAACAACCTGTTCACAAACATAATGATAGTCCACATCAACATGATGAGTCCAAGCCTGGAAAAAGGGATTAGAAGCAAGAGAAATGGAGCTAATATTATCACTCCAAAGCTGAGGAGGAGACAAAGGTTGATGCAAGTCAGCAAACAAAGAACGAAATTAGGATAAAGCACCAGCTGTGTAGGCAAGTTAACAGTATTCGACCTCCTCCTTGAGCGAGAAACACCATGCATGTTTCTTAGAGCTCCCATAAACCAAATTGGAACCCAAATAAATGCACTACCCACCAATGGATTTACGATCACCAAGATCACCAGCATAATCAGCATTAGAAAAGGCCGTCAAAGCCATAGGACTCGGCTGATAGACAAGGCCATCGGCGTAAGTGAACTTTAAACAATGGAGGATCCATAGCAATCCAATGAAGAGTGGTAGGACTATGCATAAACTGATAGACCTAGTTAACAACAAAAGCAATATTTGGGCATGTTAAGGTGAGGTACTGAAGGGCCCCAACAACACTATGGTACTTAAAGACATCCGAGAAAGGTTCATCATCCAAAAGGCTAAGACGTCGACCAAAGAGAGCAGGTGTAGACACAGGCTTGCAATCAATCATATTATTTTTCTTGAGTAAATCCAAAATATATATATACTTTACAAGGAGCAGTGGATTTATCCTAGTTGTTGGATACATAAGGTAAGTGTATAACTATACAATCAATTACAAGTAATTACATAATCAAGATCCCCATAATTAGTCATTTCTTGTATTAGCATTATTATCAGTAACCAGAGTGTTGTTAGTCTACAACCCAAACCACCAGAAGAATGAATGTAACTCATGATGCACGTGTCTGTTAGTTAGAATGAGCTGGCTGGTTGTTATTGTTGTTAATCTGTTTTTAACTTAATTCACTAGTTAGTTAGCTAGAAGAGATATATAAGTCTGATTGTAAACACTGTAAAGGAATTAAAATGAGAAAATTAGTTTGAGCACTCTACTTTCTCTCTCGTTACTGTTTCGCTTATTCTCTCTCTCTCTCTTTCAATACTTCTAGTCTGAGAAGCTTGGTCAGGTTCATCCATGGCTTCCATGAAGAAAGCTTTCATGGTATCGAGCATTACCTCTGCATATCTGATTGATTTCTCTATTCCGCTGCTCATTTCTTTGCTTGTATCTCTCTAGCTCGTCTTTGTGAGGTTATGCTTTCTTCTCAATTTTTTTTTTCATATCTTTGTCAATTTTCTTCATCTCCATTCTCGATTCTTATGCATTCGAATTGGTCTGGCAATACACTCTCTTGCTTTGTTTCTCTCTGAACACAGTCTGAATTTCAGAATTTCTGCACTAGTTGATTGTGTGCCTAAACCCTAGCTTTTGTTGAAAATGGGGAAAAGCTCTATTACACCGATTGATTTGCTTCATAATGCCTCCAATTATATTACTTTGAAATTGGATGATACAAATTACATGCAATGGAGCTATCAGGTTGCGAAATTTCTCAAAGTTTATCGACTTTCTGATTTTCTTGATGGCACGGTTACGGTGCCTACTAATCCTAATGGAGATGATTATCTAGACTGGGAAGCAATGGATACTGCTATTTTGAACTTAATTGCTGCGAGCCTCTCCGATGATTCTTTTTTTGAGATGATGAATTGTAAGTCTGCTACAGAGGCTTGGAAAACACTGCGAGATCGTTATTCTTCGATCTCTGAGCTTAAGATCATGCATCTTAAGAATAATTTGCATGGAATGCAGAAAGGAACTGATTCTATAGATGTCTATTGGAAGAAGGTTCAGATACGACAAAGAATTGTCAATCGCTGGTCATTCTATTTCTGATCGAGGATATGATTTTGCTTATTCTCAAAGGCTTACCTGTGGAATACAATCCCTTCAAATCTCATATCCGTGCTCGACCATTCGAGTTACTCTTCCAGAGCTGCGTGATTTATCGCTCAAGAAGAATGTGATTTGATCTGCTAAGTCCTTTAATTCTCCGATCATGATGCTATGGTTGCGCAGAAAGGCACCGTATCCTCTTCACCACCTGTTGCTCATGGTGATAATTTTCACTCTAGTTTGGTTGATCGTGGAGGTGCTAATCCAAATTGGCAATCTAACTGGAATCGACGCCTTTCGAATTATCGTGGTCGTGGCTCTTGGTCTCGGGGCAGATAATGGAATAATGGTGGCAGGCAATACTTGGAATAATAATGGTCCTAACTGGAATGGTGGTAATAATGGTGGTAATAATGGTCATGGAATCATGGTGGTCACTCTGGAAATTCCTATGGTCCCCGGAACCAAGGATCTGGTTCGTGGAATAACAATGTTGGTTTCATGTAACAATGCTGGTTTCAACAATACTAGTTCATGGCATTCTCCTTTGGTCTATGGCATCTGGGGGGCAACTTAGGTTCTTCTACTCAGTATTTTGTCTCTCCGAACTCCAGCCGTGTTTTGTCACCCTCACCTACGGCTCCACCAATTTCAATCACTGCATCTTCTCCATTTCTTGAAATATGTCAAATTTGTCTCGAGTTTGGTCACACACTCCTAATCGCCACATCACACCAATTTCTCATATCAAGGCACGCCTCCATCTCCAGCCCTTACAGCTCTTGCAATCAGCATCGCTCATTCTCGATCCCAACATATGGTTGATGACGGTGGTGCTACTAACCATATGACATCCGATCTTCAGCTGCTCTCCAATGTCACTCATTCCACTTCCACGGATAATGTTACTATAGGTAATGGTACTAGACTTAGGATTGCTAATGTTGGTAGTTCCTCTCTTGTCTCTGGTCATCAAGTCTTTCATCTCCCTGAGGTCTTGCATGTTCCTACTCTTGCCACTAATCTGTTGTCAGTTCATCGGTTTTGTCTTGATAACAACTGCCAGATTTTATATAATGCTTTGTGGTTCCAAATCCAGGATCTGCAGGGGCGACTGTATCAAGGACAGTGCCATAATGGTCTTTATCCACTTCCAACAAGGACACCTTCTCTTTTTCCTAGCCAAGCTGCTTTTCATGGTCATAAAGTGTGCCATACTCTGTGGCACTATAGATTAGGTCATCCTTCTCATGATATTACTAGTTCTATGTTAGTCAAAGCTCATATTCCCATTTCTCCTAGTTTGCCACATATGTGTAGCTTTTGTTTATAAGGCAAGATGTGTAAACAACCATTTCCATCTTCACATGTTAGGTCTCAAATCCCTTTTGAAGTGATACACTCGGATGTCTGGGGTCCTACTCCCTATTCCTCTCTGCATGGTCATAGGTACTATGTAATTTTTCTTGATGAGTGTACCAACTTCTGTTGGTTATTTCCATTAATAAAGAAATCAGATTGTTTCCCTACTTTTGTCCATTTTCTTGCCTACATTGAGAATCAGTTTGCCACTTCCATTAAGACTTTCCAATCCGATGGTGGGGGTGAATATGTTAGTAAAGATTTTCAGAACTATCTTGGATCCAAAGGGATTTTACATCATAAATCTTGTCCTTACACCCCTGAGCAAAATGGAAGGGCTGAAAGGAAACATCGCCACTTAGTTGAAACTACTGTTACACTTCTCAGTACTGCTGCTCTTCCTTCCAAATATCTTTTTCATGCATTATCCACAGGTAACTATCTCATTAATAGGATGCCTTGCAAGTCTTTAGGTATGCAATCTCTTTTCTCTAAGCTGTTCCACAAAGACCCCAATATTACTCTTTTGAAGGTGTTTGGATGTGCATGCTACCCTTTATTACGCCCCTATACTCAATCTAAAGTGCAACCTAGGTCTGAACAATGTGTCTTTTTAGGGTATTCTTTGGATTATAAAGGTTATCTTTGTCTGGTACCCAAAACTGATCGCATTTACATCTCTCGCCATGTTGTTTTTGATGAGTCTTGTTTTCCTTTTAAAAGTTCTTCCTTTTCCCCAGACACTACCACACCACCAGCATTCACACCATTACACCCTTCACTTTCTCCTAGATCTTATCTACATTCTGCAAGCAGTCCTAGACTTGATGGTTTACCAGAGACTTCTTCTTCTACTAAGCAATTAGCAAGTCCAGTATCTAATGGAAGGGAAGTTGTACCTTCTGTTGATGTTATTGATTCTTCTACTGAGTTTGTATGCAGGATGAGCTGCTGCCACTACAGGATCAGTACCAACAGAGTCTTCCACTCACCACCTCATTATCTTCTTTTCCTACGCATGCCTTGGATCAGTTCCCTTCTTTAGATATGATTGTGGACCTTCCTGCTCCACCTGTTAACTCACATCCTATGCAGACTCGCTCCAAGTCTGGAATTATCAAGTCTCGCCATGGTTTCTTGGCTGCCAAGTCCACAAGTGGTCCGTCTCCTTCCATGAACCACAAACTTATTCTCAGGCTGCCAAGGTTTCAGAATGGAATCATGCTATGGGTGATGAGTTTCAAGCTCTTGAAAAGCAACATACTTGGACTCTTGTTCCTTATCAACCCTCCATGAACATTGTTGATTGTAAATGGGTGTTCAAACTTAAAAAGAATGCTGATGGTTCCATTTCTCGGCACAAGGCTCGGTTGGTTGCCAAAGGGTTTCATCAAGAAGCTGGTCTTGATTATGATGAAACATTCAGTCCTGTTGTCAAGCACTCTACGGTTCGATTGGTCCTTGCTTTAGCTGCTCAATTTCATTGGTCTATTAAACAACTTGATGTGAAGAATGCTTTTCTTCATGGTGTTCTTCATGAGGAAGTATATATGCAACAGCCCCCAGGTTTTGAAGATTCTGCTCATCCTCATCATGTGTGCCGCTTATTGAAGTCACTTTATGGGTTGAAACAAGCTCCTTGAGCTTGGAATGAGCGATTCACTACTCATTTGCTCACCCTTGGTTGTGTTCAATCCTTGGCTGATACATCTCTGTTTGTTCGCGTGTCTGGGAGTGATATTCTTGTTCTCCTCTTGTATGTCGATGATATCATCTTAACTGGGAATAATAGTGTCTTGATTCAGCAGACCATTACAGCTCTCAGTCGTGAATTTGATATGAAGGATCTCGACCAATTAACCTATTTTCTAGGACTTCAAGTTCAGTATACTTCCACAGGCATTCATGTTAATCAATCCAAATATGCCACTGATCTTCTTCTTAAAGCTGGTATGAATCAATGCAAGCCTTGTTCTACACCTTGTTTACCTACAACAAAGTTACTCAAGTTTGATGGCACACCTCTCTCGAATCCAATGCTCTATAGAAGTCTAGTGGGAGGGCTTCAATATCTTACCTTCAGCAAGCCTGATATTGCTTTTGCCGTGAATACTCTCTGCCAGTTTATGCATACTCCTACAGATACACATTTTGCTCTGTCAAATGTGTGCTGCGCTATTTGGCTGGTACTCTGACTCACGACATTCATTTCATCTCTGGTGATGTTTATCTGCAAGCCTATTCCGATGCAGATCTGGGCAGGTGATGTCAATGATCGTCGATCCACGCAGGGTATGTTGTCTTTCTCGGTAATAATCTTATCTCTTGGTGTGCTAAGAAGCGTAACATTGCCTCTCGTTCCTCGACTGAAGCGAATACAGGGCTCTTGCTCTCACTGCCGTTGAGTTATCCTGGATCCGCCAACTTCTACGTGATCTTCATATCTTTCTTGATCGTCCCCCTGTTCTTTGGTGTGACAATATTTCGGCTTTAGCCCTTGCTAGCAATCCTGTGTTTCATGCATGCACTAAGCACATTGAGATCGATTTCCACTTTATCCGTGAGCGTGTTACTAGAGGTGATATGTTGGTTTCTCATATTCCTAGTAGTAATCAACTGGCTGATATATTCACCAAAGGGCTGCATACTTCTCAGTTTTCGTATCTTCGAAACAACCTAATGCTTAGTCCCCCAAGCATTAGCTTGAGGGGGGATGTTAGTCTACAACCCAAACCACCAGAAGAATGAATGTAACTCATGATGCACGTGTCTGTTAGGATGGTCACGTGTCTGTTAGTTAGAATGAGCTGGCTGGTTGTTATTGTTGTTAATCTGTTTTTAACTTAATTCACTAGTTAGTTAGCTAGAAGAGATATATAAGTCTGATTGTAAACACTGTAAAGGAATTAAAATGAGAAAATTAGTTTAAGCACTCTACTTTCTCTCTCGTTCTGTTTCGCTTATTCTCTCTCTCTCTCTTTCAATACTTCTAGTCTGAGAAGCTTGGTCAGGTTCATCCATGGCTTCCATGAAGAAAGCTTTCAAGTGTCATCAACATAAATCAGTAGATAAATGACAATTGAGGCATCAATAAATACAAAGAGAGAAGAATAAGCTTTGGAGGCAACAAAACCCAATGTCAGCAAATGAGAAGAAAAACATTGAAACCATGTATGAGGAGCTTGTTTAAGGCCATAAAAGGATTTGTTAAGGCGACAAACATAATCAGGTTTATGAGGATCAATAAAACCAGATGGCTGACACATATACACCTCCTCTGTCAAAGAACCACGTAGAAAACCAGTTTGAACATCCAATGACGAATAGACACTCAAAATAATTATGGTTTACAACTAATATATTTATTCTTCTCTCAAGAAGGAATATATATACTACATATAGAGTGGTTACAAATAGGAAATATGTACAAAATCTCATAATTCTACTAAAATTAGATAATTATAACAAAATATAAATTCTATTCCTAATAGGAACATTGACTCATGCCAACACTCCCCCTCAAGTTGGTGCATAGATTTCGGTAATTCCCAACTTGTCAAGTGAGTTTTCAAATCAGCGTTTTGACACGTCATAGGTCAACATATCTGCAAGCTGCTCTGAAGAAGGCACAAAAGGTATAGAAATTAACTTATGCTCCAGCTTCTCCTTAATGAAATGCCGATCAACTTCTACATGCTTAGTTCGATCATGTTGCATCGGATTGTTAGCAATTTCAAATGCAGACTGATTATCACAGTGGAGCTTTGTAGCAGCATTCGGTCTAAACCCAATTTCAGCAAGTAACCACCTCAACCACAGTATTTCACAAAACCCTTGGGCAATCCCTCTGTACTCAAACTCTGTAGAGGACCGAGACACAACATTTTGGTTCTTGCTACGCCACGTAACTAGGTTACCACCAACAAAGGTGAAGTAACCTGATGTAGAACGTCTATCTATAATATTCCCTGCATAATCTGTGTCAGTGTAACCTTCTAGATCCAAGTGACCATTTTTCTTAAATAATAAACCTCTCCCAGGAGCAGACTTTAAGTAACTCGAATCGCATCGTGGTGCCATATGATCCTCACTAGGTGAATGCATAAATTGGCTAGCAACGCTTACAGCATAGGAAATATCAAGGCGTGTCAATGATAAATAAATCAATCTCTCAACCAACTTTTGGTATCTTTCTCTGTTAGTTGGAACCTGATCCACATAAACAACAAGTTTATGATTCTCAACAATAGGTGTATCACTTGTTTACAGTCAAGCATTCCAGTATCTGCTAGCAGG
This sequence comes from Prunus mume, assembly GCF_029339155.1. Taxonomy (NCBI): domain Eukaryota; kingdom Viridiplantae; phylum Streptophyta; class Magnoliopsida; order Rosales; family Rosaceae; genus Prunus; species Prunus mume. The sequence goes on from NC_142699.1 coordinate 40,118,905, forward strand.
TCCATGACATTCTTCCTTTGTGAAAGAAATAAGTCATGTTTAGATCGAGTGACTTCCACTCCTAGAAAATATTTCAGACTGCCCAAAACTTTCATCTCAGATTGGATGCTAAACGTTTACTGCAACTCCTCGATTTCTACAGTATTATCACCAGTCACAATTATATCATCAACATAAATAATTAGCAAAGTCACCTTACCAACCCTATGTTTAATGAATAGAGTATGATCAGTATTGGCATGTCGGTAACCAAACTTCTTCATAGTTGTGGTAAATCTGCCAAATCATGCCCGAGGAGACCGCTTTAACCCGTACATCGCTTTTTTAATTTGCACACGTTCCCCGTTTCACCGGTAACCCTATACCCTGGTGGAAGACTCATGTACACTTCTTTTCTAGTTCACCATGTAAGAATGCATTTTTTATATCAAATTGTCTCAGGGTCCAATCCAAGTTTACTGCTAAAGACAACAAAACTTTGACAGTATTCATCTTAGCCACATGTGTAAAAGTATCATGATAATTAACTCCATATGTCTAAGTGAAACCTTTAGCTACTAATCTTGCCTTGTACCTCTCCACAATACCATCTGCATTATATTTAACTGTAAACACCCATCTGTATCCTATGAGCTTCATTCCTTTTGGTATATTAACAATGTCCCATGTATTTTTTTTTTTTTTGCAACGCCTCCATTTCAATATTCATGGCTTCAGCCCACTTTGGATCATTAAATGTCTCCTCAACACGGGTTGGAATTTTAATATTATCCATTCTGGTCACAAACGCTTTGCACTCAAGAGATAACCTGTGATTAGACACATAATGGTTAATAACATATCTCGTTTTGCCTTTTGGTGAGTAATGATCAGGTGGAACCCCACGGTTCCATCTAGGCTGTAAAATATAAGAATTATCAGAAGTATGAGTTGAAGCACTACATATTAGGGTGTACCATGGGTAATTTTGGTAGTTAAATGGGGTGCACTTAGTTAATTTTATATTTTGATCTAAATATTAGTATTAGGATGTACTTAGATCATAGGGTGTACTAATTTTAGGGTTTGTTTAACAACACCTTAATTTTTTTTTAAAAAAATTCTTTTATTGTGTTCCTCATCAGAATTATTAAGACACAAGGACAAATAGTGCTTGACTTGCTTGGACATGGTGCCAAGCAATCCCATGGCCGATCTTCACCATCATGGCACTACTCCATATTACTCTTACATGAACATAATACCTTCATCGTCACGTTTAACATAATACATTTATAGTCATGTTTTATAGTTCCCATTCTCCTTGCCTTTTGTTCAAATCAAATGCGCAGGATCGATAATGTCACCTTCTTGGAACACATCAAACCCTATCCCTAGTTTCCATAGCCAGCTTAATTGCTTATTACTTGCATGCCAGCTTAATTGGAACACATCAAACACACGGAAATACCATCCATTATGCCCTTAAAAGGAAGTTACATCAAGTGTTTTGGAAGATTAATCTTTTCACTATTTTATTTAAGGCTGTTATTAGATGTTTTGGAGTACGTCCCTTATTGTGCTCAATGAGTGCACCACCGTTTATTGGTCAATTTTTTTCATTCTTTTCCACCCATTATGCCCTTCATTTGATGTCTTCGTAAGCAATTGAATTGTGCAAATTGGGATTTATATTGATTATTTTTTTATTTTTTTTATAAGGAATAGTTTATTATTATTATTATATATCCAAATAAGTGATGGTATAAACTAAACAGGATGGAGATTTCTCACACACACGCAACTAAGATGTCATTGGAGTTCGAATCTAAGATTTCTTATTTACAAGTCAATGTGCTTTTGCACTCTGCTAGACCCCGTTAACAAGATTCATATTGATTCTTAAATAATTTTTTATGTCACGGCAAATGAACATTACCGCTGATATGTCATCAATACATATTGGAATTCATTATACTAGGCTTGAGGGATCCACCTATTATTCTACATTATGAAAGACAAAGAAAAAGAAATAGAGGTACGAAAACATGACCATTCTCTCTAACACTGGCTGAAAGTATATCTTAATCCTTCCTGCTCCTAAACCGGCGATGGATGCGAATGCTTCTCTAGACAAGTCAAGTTGTTGGGCTTGACAGCCGAGGCAGAGGTCGACGACGGTCACATACACCACATTATTGGCTTTCCGATGGATTCCGACCCTTACTGTATGCTGCAGTTAGGCAGGTAACCTTGTATCTCCTCGCACAAATAGCTCGGCGGTTATGGAGCATGTAGCTTGCAGCTGCAACCATATGGCGGCTGTCTCTCCTCCCAGAGCAGGCAGAAGCTATACAAAATTAAGCAAATTATTATAAATATATGAGCCTTACGGGAATCAAATGAAGTAAAAATTCACCACCATGTTGAATTCTTGAACCTTCCTTAATTAAAATACACAAGGCAGTCAATTAACGCCTTACGGGTATAGGGAGGATTGTAGTAGGTTGCAGAACCAGTAGTTACAACAGCTGGACTTGAAAAGAAACAAAAGATAATTAATGCTGTGAGGATGAACAAGTTGTGTAGCCTTTCCATGCCATCGCTAGTTTCTTTTCTACTGATCTAATCAAAGTTTGTTACTGCTAGAGATGGAATTAATGCCCTAATTTTGGCTTAGCATAACCATTAATTTATAGAGGTTTTTTTATGGATATTTTAATCTAGAGCTTTCATATGCACAGCACAGAATGATTGTGAAGCTTCCGAGCACAAACACATAAATAAGTATTAGTTGCACGTTCTTGTGATTAAATATTTTAAATGTTGGTCTAATAACATGAAAAATACTTAAGGAGATTTTAATTATTAATGTAGTAAGTGGTCGACCTTACGACTATAAGGTCCTGCCAAATTGAAAAGAATGTAAGATCAAGACAAGTTAATACCAAAAAAAAAAAAAAAAAAAAAAAAAAAAAAAAAAACTCATACTAGACGACAAGATCTTTAAAAAAAAAAAAATTGAAATCTTCGCAGATGATAGAACTGATGAGTGTGGAGGAGAGGAGGGAACATGTATAGAATGGTTTGCAATTCAAACAAAATAAATATTTTTCTCTTTCGTTTTGCCCTTAAAAGCTAGGATATTTTTATTTTTATTTTTTATTGCATGTGATATTAACCCAATTTACCTTCTACCATGTCTTTTCCCTCATTATAAAACTTTTGTTTAGCCCATCACCACACCAAATATAAACTCTTGTTGGTTGCCGCGATTCACTGAATTTAACTAAACTTAGTTGTCAAGGTAATTCATGTTGTTTATTTGTTAGTGGATGGATATGAAATAAACAAAATCAAGCAAATTGATATGTTGATACTCGGAGAGGAGTAGTAGTTTTTATAAGAGTATCTCTGATCGATATATCAAATCCAAAAGCCAAATCTGCAAAAACATAACATCACAACTCACTCTAACTAAATAGCTTTAAGCCTATGCGAGTGAATTGGCATTCTTGTTCAAAACGTTCAAAATAACGCCCCAAGCTTGAGACGTCTTTTTTATTTAATATTAATTTTTTAACCAATGGCCCACCAAGCAGTCCTTTGGGCTTTGCAATTTTTTGAAGGTTAATTAATATTGTAGTGCAGTGAAAATAAACTTTTTTCTTATACCAGTTTGAGACACTTACTAAATATGATAAGGGACTACCAGACTCTGATTCCTTCATAGCATGATTCATCCTTGCTCCAATTCCTTCAAAACTAATTCATCATTGCTTCAATTCCTTCATACTACAATTCTGTTTTATTCCCATTCTGAATACATAACCAAGTCATGTACCCTCATAACATTTTACTATATTAAAAAAAGTGACTATTTAATTTTAACTTTCTTTTAAAAAATAAAAATAAAATTTGACGCACCCCAAGGAAAAAAAAAAGGGGATGTTAAGTAAAAAAAGTAGCAACAATTTTAATTTTTTAATTTTTTAATTTTTTGGTGAAACTATTTTTTATTTTTAAGAAAGGGTAAAATTGTAAATTAAGCTCAGTGCAAGCAAATTGGCACTGAAATGCGAGCGGGAAGTTTGAAACATAATCGTTGCAAAGACGAGAGGGCAAAAGTGTAAATATACAGACGAAACGCGATTAACTTCAGGCTGGGCAGTGGGCAGAGTAGATAGTTGAGCACCTAGCGACGTGAAAGCTAAGCTACTGGTTTGCGAGAGAAGTGAAGAAGAGATTAAATTGAGAAAAAATATAGCTGTGGGTTGTAAACCCTAAATCCCCAAATCCATATAACCCTAATCTCTCTCTCCCTCTCTCTGTCTCTCTACATTCCCATTCTGATTCTCCTATCACACAAAAAACACCCTTCAAAATCACACACTTTGCTCTTGGCCACAACCACCGAGCGACGTGAAAGCTAAGCAATTGGGTTTGCAAGATAAGTGAAGAGAATGAATTGAGAAGAAATATAGCCGTTGGTTGTAAACCCTAAATCCCCAAATCCATACAACCCTGATCTTGCTCTCTCTCTTTCTCTCTCTCTCACTCACATTCCCATTCTGATTCTCAATCACACGCCTCGCTCTTGGCCAAAACCCACTTGGCAGAAACTGAAAATCACGCAACTTACTTGTTCAATATTTCTTTCTTCGTTTATAGTTGAAGTGTTGATTTAATTGGTTTGGTGACAATGACGCTTGAAGATTTGAAGCTTAATCTGAATTCTTTGAACAATCGCAACCACAAGGTCTCTGCAAAACCCAATCCCGGCCGTTCTTTCAAGCGTCCACGTTCCTCCGATTACGATTCCGATTCCAATTCTCAACCCCATCCAGTTAGGGTTTTGGGTCAGCAAACGAAGAGGAGGGTAAAGAGACAGAGGCAGATGCCTAAGGCTAAAGATAATGATGAAGAAGATAATGGCGGGTTGGCGCCCTTGAAGGCAGTTTTTGATCATGGTGTCGCTGTGAGTAATTCTGAGGCTTCTTCTAATAATTTCAGTAGCTGCAAATCGCCAGTGACAGTACTCCATCATGCCTCTCCTGTCAACGCCACAACATCCGATGAGATCAATCTGTCACCAAGAAGGGCTGCTCGGGTTGCAATGCTGAAGGCCCGATTTGCAGGTACCATCCTTAAAGCCAAACAAGATGTTCTTTATAGTGGCTCTAATGGTCTTGAAAACACCGACGAGATCAAGAGGTTTAAAGCTGCCGAGATGAAGAAAGCCAATGAATACATCAAGGAGCAACGGCAACGAGATAGAGAAGCTGCTCGGCTTGCCCTCGAAGAGATGGAGAGAAATGTTGTCATCGATGATAACTTCAAAACGATGAGAGACTTTGAGATGTTAATTTCTGGCGCCAACTGCTAGCATGTGGAGATATTGGAGACTGTTGAGCTAAGAGTATATGGATAGATAGATAGATAGCTTCAAGTAATTAAGATTTTTACATATAGGAAGAGGCTGCAGCATGTACAAAGTGCTAATGAGTAAGTCTACTGTCTTGTAGGCATTTCCACTATCTGTATATTTCCAAATTATAGCAATGAAAGAATATTTTGTCTCTTAACTTCCAAGCTCAAAGTATAAACTGTCTGTCGGACTTGAATATTTTGTCCTATAAACAGTTGAAAGTAACTTCAAACAAAACAGTTTAGTCAATATAGGTTAGACGTTAAACACGATAAACGTTAAAGGCACAAACTTACTTCACAAGATTATTAAAAAAGTCAGCTCTTTCTAAGGCATAAACAGTTGAAAATGATAGTAACTTCAAACAAAACAGTTTAGTCAATTTAGGTTAGACGGGAAACAAGGTTACAGTGTCTAACACGATAACCATTAAGGGCGTCAACTTTCTTGACAAGAATCAAGATTATAAAAAAAGTCGATGCATTTTTCGGTTTTCAACTATTCATGCAATCAATGATCACAAAGGCAATAACTGCAGGTGCTTTCACTCTGTGAACCACTAGTATGATTTTCTTAGCTGTCATCTGTTACTGTAACAGTATTAAAGAAAATCTCTATTTCTTCTAACAATCTCTTATCCTGAAAATCTAATCCTCCAGAATCCCTGTCTAGTATATAGAGATGACTCAGATGACATCATGAATGAAATACTCACAAACATCTCCCGAATTGTACAGGATAGTGACCACCTTCCTTTGATGCTCTTCTGCACTTTCATCTCTCCTGTTGGCAGTGTACTTTAGCTTTCTGCACACCTGCAATGTATAAAATAGACGCATTATCTCTCTGTTAATCGCACTTCCTTGCTATTTGACTTCTAAATTCTCAAGCATGACTGGAATGACAAAGGGTGAAAATTTAAGGAAACCTATCAGCCAGTGTTCATTCTAAAACCAACTGGACAAAAGTAAACTGACTCATTGTTACGTTTGGAGTACTAACAAAAAAAGAAAAGCTTCAATTTAATCCGTTAACATGCCCACTGGACAAGAACAAAAACCAAGGGAACACAGAATGCAAGACATAGAAATGGTCACATGGAGCAACTGATTGACACTAGCAATTTGATCCGTCTTTAAGAATTCAATAGAGCTCAAAATAAAAGTGGAATTTGCATGCTCAAATAATTGGGTGCAAGAATCATCAAATACAGACCTCATCCACTCAGGAACCTTATGCAGTTTTAACAATGTGACTGTTACATGAACTCTTACATGAATTTTGATGCTAATCATGGAACTCACATTTGTCCCTTAAATTGGAAATTCCCCACCCCAAGATCATTGATAGGCAGAGGCCACAACTCATAGCCACTATGAGGAACTGTAGATAATTAGGCCTTCTACTACAGCCGCTACAGACATTAGGTACTCCATGGTGCATATCAATTCCTCCCTGGTTCTATTCCTCTGATCAGATATTCTGGTAAACAACTCCAACAGGCATGGTGAAGCGACCAAAGGAGATCCAAAATGCATTAGTCTGCATAGGTCATGGCAGTAGATTCAAATAAAGGAAATTTGCTGCATCCTATCTGGCTGTAGATTCAAAAGAAAAATGCAATTGTTTATGGTTGGTTGAATTTAATAGGATGAACTAACCTTCTTAACAGTAATTTATAAGAAGCACCAATATTAAGACTTCTCCACACCTTCTAAAACCTGAAAATAATGGCTTTTAAAGCTACTATGAGCACTTGATTTGCAGAATGGTTAAAAATTAAGTGGGAAAAATTCCAATTACTAGGAGACATTCATGATTACACCCGTCTGCAGCTCCTGTGGTGAGAACTATTAACTAAAGAAGAAGACAAGCTTTCTTATTAAATTCCTGTAGGAGCAAGCAAAGCTGGAATCAGCAAAATTAAGTTACTCACCGTCATAGTCACTGCAAGCCAATAGCCATCATGAGAAAGAGTTCCATGGTGCACTGAGCATAAAGTTTAAAATTAAAACTAAGACGGATGTGATATCTGTGGGGACTGTGTATAAGTTGATTTGCAATAAAGATTGTAGTAAGCATTCCCAATACCAAGCAAGCATCACTGGTCTGAAACAGTTGGAAATATGTCAATAATAGTTCCCATGAGATTCACTTCAGAAATTATGTCATGCTGTTGGCCTTCTTTTCTACAGAATTCCTATCGATAAGAACAAAATATATATATATATATATATATATATATTGCTCCTGCTATTAACTCTGCAATTGAATTAACATTTACCATATGACACTCTTCTTTCCATGGAGGATGATGTCAGACCCATTTTCTATATTCCTTCCACAAAATGTATGCAGCTGATAAGACAATGGCCTGTTGATTTTCTCTTGTTGAAACAACCATTTCAATGCTAATGGACAAATCCCATTCATTTTCACTTAAAATCTCGAACAGGACTCTCTCAGCTTCTGGAATGTAGGGAATTTGGTGGCTAACCTTGGCGATATCCCTATAAAGACCATAATGATACACCAGCCTCATTACTGTACATATCGGTGACAAAATTATTAACAGGGATATATATGTTTTAAGGTCAATAAGATGTAAGTTTTAAAGATATTGTTGAAAAGCTTTTCGTTATAGAAGTCAGTGGGTGCATAGATCATATGTGCATATTAATCTATTGAGACTTCACTGTATACTACAAATCCTAGCCATAAAATTTGCAGATAAACAAGGTCATGCTAATTCACAAATTGTCCTTCTCTCATTTTCCTTTTTTAATCATTCCACAATGATGAAAAAATTTGATATGCAAGGGCAAAAAATTTAACATGCTAATTCACAAATGTAACCAAAATACAGGGATAAGAGAATTTCAGGTATACCAAAATTTGAGTTTCCAATTCTTGTCAGGGCTGTATATTAAAATCTGATCACTTTTAATTTCATTTGATTGGTGTTCACTGGGAACTCTGAACCTGCATAAGGTAGAGAAATCTAAAATCAAGTTCAATTATACCGAAATCATACATTGTTTGATTACTGAAAAATACAAAATTCATTTTACAGTTTTCTCAAGAATCAAATGGGAAATAAAGCATTTCCAATTGGTTTATAATTTCACCAAAAAAAAAAAAAGAAACACCAAATTCGCTCAACCTTAACCAATCATGCACTGTTTGATTACCTAAAAACATAAACATTCATAACGCTTTCCTACATTTCCTCAAGAAGCAAACAGAAAACAAATCATTGCCGCAAATTTTAATCTAAATCTCAAAATCGATTCAGAAATTCACAACTAAACAAGTAGAGAATTGATAAATGCAGAGGATGTAAATACCATATAATCTGACGGCGATTCAAGGCCAACGGATCGGAGGAGAGGAGATCGGAAACCCTAGCGACGAAGTCAGCTCAGAGCGAAGCATCAGCGGAAGCGCAGAGAGCGGAAATGAGATCAACGACTTGTCGTAAGATGAGGTCTTCGTAGAAGGAAGAGAGACCCTGAACGAGAGGCGAGACGAAGAAGAGGGTCGGAGATGGACTGAGAGAGAGAGAGAGAGAGAGAGAGAGCGTAGGACACGTGGACGGTGGGAAATTGAGGATTGAAAAGAAGCAGAGCAAGCGCGTTGCTGAATTTGAAGCATAGTCATCTTCTGATGCTTGGTAGCGTTGGAGGTGCTGTGACTGCGAGTCCCTCCAACTACATTTTGCGAGCGTGTGATGTGAAGGTGTTTGAATTTTGGCGCCAGAGAATTTCGGGTTTTATCACGCTAGCGGGGTAACACTAGGAAAAAAGGGCCTAAATAGTAAATACTGTTCCAACCGGCCAAACAAACTAATCCCATCGGTTTAATTTGTGAGTTGAAAAATAGGAGACTTTTGATTCAGTTCAAAATGAGGGAAGTATTTATAAAGAAGGACAAAATTATAGTGTTTGTACAATAATGCTTTTATTCATTTTTGTATTGCCTAAGGAGTCTGATTCTTCTTTTCATATGACGTCAAGGGAGTTTTGCTTCCTGATTGCCATATAGAGCCAAAAAGGATGGAACTTATACTTTATCTGCTGGGATGATCCTTCACGTCAAATGAAGTTGATGATGTTTCTTTTATCATGAGGTCGTCACATGGAGTTATGCTTCCATCATGTTATCTATATTGTGTAGTTCGTCTTCTCCTAAGTTATTTCAGTATGAGTTGTCGTTGTCTTATGCTTCAATTTGTTCTGCTATCTGGTTATAGATTTCATCAAAAACTTTTCCTCTTGTTTTGCTTATCTTGAATTCATATGTGTCATCTGGTCTCCCAGATGTAGTATCTAAATAAATCTTAATAAAGTTGGGTTGGTGAAGAAGGTTCAAATTCATAATTGAACAATTGTTGCTTAGCTATTGTTGCTCCTCTGTATTTTTGAATGTCTTGCTTGGTAAAGATCTCCGTTTTTACGGATTCTGCTAGACTAAGCAGTTCATTATGAGAAATAATAATATTATGTTGTGCTCTATCTAGGTAAATACTATCCGTAAACCACTCTTGGGGTATGCTGGTGAAATCTAATTTTACGTTCTTCCAAAGAGGGATATATATATATATATATATATATATAACTTCTTTTAATTTTGAGGAAAATGAATCTAAATGATGACTATTTTCCATATAAAGTTGACCTAAATAACCATACTTTGCTAAAAATGCTGGATTATGCTCTAAATGCAATTCTCTATATTCCACCATGTAAATTCTAGCGAAATAAATAGTATAATGAGAACAGCTTTTAGTAATAATTTTTATACCAAGTTGTGTATTATTTTTTAAATTAAAAAGAAAAGCTTGAATGTATAACTAAAGAGAACTATTTTGCTCATATACTAATATAATCATATGACTTAATATCTTATGGTAAAAATCTTTACCTTTCTCTAGCTAGGGTTTGAAGAAGATATGGATTTTTAGTTTTTTACTCAATGGAAAATTCTCTATTATGCTTAAGTAAGTTGGGCTCATTAACCTCTTTTTCTTGTAAAATCATGCTTAAATTTTGACATCTTAAATTAATAATTCTAAAATTTCTTACTATTGCATCATACTCTTTCTTTTGCCCCTCATGTTTTTCTTACAAAAAAGAAAGATGTTGTTTTGCTCTTTTATAATCATAATTATATGCTAAAAACTCTTGTTCAAGGGCTTTAATAAGTTTTTCATGCCTTCTTCTCATGCTGTCATTATTAGTTCTAATATTCTAAAAATTGTCTAAAAGAACTTTTTGTTTATCTGCTAATGATACTTGAGTACGATATTTTAAAGTAGGATTTCTAACTTCTTGTACTCGAATTCCATTATAATAATACGTATTTACTACTGGTCTTGTTTACATTTCATATCTCTTGTTTTGACGAATTATATCTATAAACAATAAGAATGTTGGAATTCTGAGCAGGTGTGTTCGGTTGGAACTTTGGAATAAATTGAGTATGAGCACGTGGTGCATTATAGAGACTACAACAGTGCAGATGGGGATTGGTTGTTGAGTCAAAAGTTTCTCAGCACATAGGCTGCATGCTAACCAACTAACAAAGCGTAGAAATCATGATGCTTTTTGATCATTTCATTTGAATGTTCTTGGGCTATAAAAAAATCCGTTGACTAACCACCCTGCTCAATATGGCTTCTATTTCAATTCTATTTATAAGATTGTCCTTCCGGGAAATGTTAGACCAGCAACAACAAATTTGGCACCCAAAAAGCTCACCAAACTCACAAAACAAAAACTAGCATCATAGATAGGCTGAACGGCCTACTACATGTTCTAGCGGCCAGTCCATTCATTATTTATCGTAACTTGCGCTATTTCTTTCATATCTCCAATGTTACTGACTAGAATATGTGGTAACTCGTTCAAGCCTTTCTATGGCGCTAGTCTTATGTTTTGTGAGTTTGGTGCTGCAATGTGAAGTTAGCATTGCTGCCCCAATGATGGCCCTTCAAGTTTCTTCTTTGTTCAGAATGTAGTGTCAGGTCTTTGATTGAAGATTGGGTAGCATCTTGAACTTTTATTTTAATGCAACAAAGTATATTTGGAACCACCAACAGATCCTCTTTAAGTTCTTTCTACTTTCAATATGAGGATTGCATGTCTGATGCAGTCATATTCAATTCTGCAACAGTCTCAATCTAACATTCCTGTATGATTGCATCTCTTTTAAATTATCAACAAGCTCATCTGAAATTGATTTGAAGGATCTAATACATTGTTTGTTTACATTTCTACATATAAACTTGCTCTTGAACTCATATTCTTAGAAGCTTGGCCGTCACCCGCTTAAAAGTCTCAAGGAGGGTTTTATTGAAAGCAAGGGCTGACTTGTTTTTCCTGCATATAGAGTCTCAAAAGCGGCAATAAATGCATATACAAGGATTCTAGCCAAGAAATACCCCAACTTCCTCATCAATTCTGTCTGCCCCGGCTATGTCAAGACAGATATAAACTTCAATACCGGCATCTTGTCCGTTGTAGAAGGTGCTGCAAGTGTTCTGAAGTCAGCATTGCTGCCCAGTGATGGCCCTTCTGGCCTCTTCTTTGTTCGGTCTGAAGTATCATGTGCATGATTGAAGCTGATCAATTTGTGCTAATGCATTTCATTTGTTGGGGCAGCATCTTGGATTTTCAATGTAACAAAGTATATTGTTAAAATTTATATGTACATCAGTGATGTGACAAGTTTGTTTGTTAACTAAAATGGATGCATGCTCATTAATTTCTATCTTTAGAAATCTTCCCTAGATTGGTTTATTGTTCTTCTCCAAATTTGACCAATACTCTCCTTAATTTTTTTTAGGTTGTGAAAATATTAAAATATTAAAATATTCAAAATTAATAATAGCATCTTGATATTTTAGCCACTGAAGAACAGAGTTTCTATTTTGAATGAACTGAATAAACTAGACAATAAGATCGCGTGCTCTCCAAGAAATTAGAAGGCTCGGCACTTCCTGGAACTGGCAACAACTAGTTCTTGTTCAAAACACGACCTCGTTGCGGCTTTGGCGGCATAGGCAGGTTCTTAATGTCCAGAATTTGAATTTTCTTTCTCTTGTTTTGCAACTCTTGATAGCTTTGATGAAGCTTTTTCTTACTGTTCTCCAACTTCTCTTCATCATCCCAATCTCGCCGGTGATGAAGATGATGAGTAGATTTTGTGGGCCCCTTAGGGTTTTGTTGGCTCTCCAAAAAATCAGAAGGCTCTGGGCACTTCCTCGAACTGGTCTTGCTCAAAACCCGGCCTCGCTGAGGCTTAGATGGCAAAGGCAAGTTCTTGACCTCTGGAAGTTGAATTTTATTTCTCCTGTTTTGGAACTCTTGGTAGCCTTGGTGAAGCTTTCGCTTGCTATTCTCCAACTTGTCTTCATCGTCCCAGTCTTGACGTCGATGATGAGCATCAGATTTTCTTGGCCCCGTAGGCTTTTGTTGACAAGAAGATGGCGGTGGTGCGCTTAGCATAAAGCGGAAGGTCTCCAAATCCTTGCCTTTGCCATGAGATGGTGGTTTCTTGGGCTTCTGGAGAATTGCCAAGTGGCGCTCATCAAGTTTGATGTCGTCATAGACAACGTCAACGTCAACAGAAGGCTCTCGCTCGCATTGCTGCTCCTTCAAAGCCTGATCGCAAACAAACTTCATCTTGTCTGAAAGAGAAAAGATTATAGCAAAATTGGGAAACCCTAAATCACAGTAGCTAGTGTTTACAAAAGCCTCACGCTACATACGTATATATATGTAGTTTCCTGTTTCCTAATCTCATTGGGAATATTTTATTCTAATTAATTATAATGTACTATTAAATTTTTATTAGACATAAGAAATTAAACCAACCAAACAAACCCTTAAGTTGCCAACTCACGTTTAGAATTATCTTATCTCGCCCGATATCCTTGGGCTGAAATTAGCTTGGGTCCCAAGTTTTCTGTTTTCTTGATTTATTCTCTTGATAGGACAAGAATTAAATACCCAAGTTTTTTGTTTCTTTTTTTCATGCCAGGTTTCTATTTCACTTGAGTGTTACTACTTCCATTTCTTACTACTAAACCAAGTATTACTATTTCTAATTATAAAATTAAAAAAATTATAGGAAATTCATTTTCATGTATATATAGGAAAATATTATCTTACTACAGAGTTCACAAATATATAAATATATCTATATAATCAGGGGAGGCTCTAGAGCCTCCAAGCTCATTCCAGTTTTTATATATACCCATTATGATACTATATATAAAATTAAAATATAAAAATATAAAAATTATACATGTTTAAACTTTGAAAAAGAAACTTCTTAAGGACAAACATTTTTTCGCTTTACCAATTATTTTTCAATAATTCAATGAAGGCTGAAGTCCGAGCTATCAAATAAGTGTGGTGATTGAGGATTTCTTTTAGTTTTGAATTTCTTCCTTTATCTGTTTTGGGAAATTAGTCTATAATTTACATTTTCAGTCACGATCTTGAAGAATTTTTTGGTGTACATATGTACGTAAATATGTCTTATTATACTAGAATTTGAGATTTGATCAAGAATTTGATAAAGTTTCTTTAGATAAACTGTAATTTATATTAATTTACAACTGAAAATAAAGCGCTAATAAAACAAAAATACTGAAAATCTCCATCAATCAAGCATGTAGGTTATTTATTTACTTTCTTGTAGTGAAAATATTTAAATATTCGAAACAATATGGCATTAATAATAGCATCCCGATATTTTAGCCACCAGTGTTTTTAATGCGTCAATTACATATTGAATTGAAGAACAGAGTTTCTATTTTGCCTCGTTTACATTATTTTACTTTCATATACTCTCTCTCCATCAAGATATTCATCTGATTTAGTTACCGTTGGAGTTGGACTGAAATTAGCTTTGGTTCCCAAGTTTTCTAAGCACGCCTCTTCTCTCTTCTCTGCGTTTTCCAAGCACGCCTCTTCTCTCTTCTCTGCGAGACTGAGCCTCTTCTCTCTGCGAGACCAAGCACCCCTCTTCTCAAATTCTTCTCTTCTCTCTCTTCCCCTCTCTCCTCGCTCTTCCTCCATCCCCTTAGTCTCTGCATCAGAGAAGTTCACTTTGACTTTCATTGAACAAAATATAGAGGGTTCTATCTTCAGCCATCTGTCGCAACAAAACACTCGCAAATAAAGCATTGATTTTTAACAGATACAGACCTATTTCATCCCCTTCAACCCCATTTCTAACCTTGGACTTGAACAACACATTGAAAATTACCCAAACAGGTCAAGATTCTATTAGATATGAGTTATCTTCTTCGTTTGATTAGGATTTTGCTTCTGGGAATAGACTGTTTGATTAGGATTTTGCCTCTGGTTATAGACTTTTTGCAAAATTTGAGGGGTTCTCTTTGATCTGAGGAAAAAAGTTGGAATTATTGTTAATAAATAAAATTAAAATAAAATTTTGATTTATTAAAAAAAAATAAAGTTATTTCCAGTCTGTTGTTTGGTGCAAGAATGAATAGGACATGGCTCAAAACCTACCCAACCCAGCCAGCCTAATCCAATGCTTTAAAACCTATCCTAACCAGTCCAAGCCAGCCCACCAAATGGGGCCAAATCGGACAAGGACTGTATGAGAGATTATATAAGGATAGCAAACCCATCTCACTTTTCGCTACTTTGTTTTTGTTGTTCACTTTCACTTCATAGTTCACTTCATTCAATATCTCATCAACTAGAACAAAGATTTCCCTTTTAGAGTAAACCCTGATAACCCTTTTTGGTTCTCTACCAATTTGTTCTGTTGATCATGGCTTCTTCACTGGGTTCTTTCAATCTCTCAAGTAGGAGCAAAAGAGAAGGAGATGAAGCATAAGACAAAGGGAAGATAGGGTATTTGACAATGGAAGATTTTAAAGGAATAAATTTTTATTCTTTGTGTCCTTATGATCATCTGACATTGGTTGCCACTGTTCTTTTTGAAAAAACTGAGCAGGAGAAACAATTCAAGAAGGAGGAGCACCAGAGAAGCACCACAAGTTGCTTCTTCTTCTCCAAATGCATCACCCTATTTTCATCCCTTGGTCTTGAAAGAAATCTAAAGCAAGGGATGAAAGGCTGCTACAGACACACATATTTGCAAGCTTATTTTGTAATATATATTGTTCACAAGGAGCAGTGGATTTACCCTACCTGCTGGATATGTAAGGTAAGTGTATAACTTTACAATTAATTACAAGTAATTGCATAATCAAGATCCCCATAATTAGTCACTTTCCTATATTAGAGTCAGTGGCCTTCTTTGGCTTATCACCGCCCCTCCCCCCCTCCCCCTCCACAAGCAAAGCGAGCGAGGAATAAAGTGAAGCTTGGAGATCGAGGACGAGAAACGAGGCAATGACAACCCCTTAGTGAAGACATCAGCAATTTGATCCAGAGAAGCCACAAAACCAACATGTAAGGCTTGAGCAACAACCTGTTCACAAACATAATGATAGTCCACATCAACATGATGAGTCCGAGCCTGGAAAAAGGGATTAGAAGCAAGAGAAATGGAGCTAATATTATCACTCCAAAGCTGAGGAGGAGACAAAGGTTGATGCAAGTCAGCAAACAAAGAATGAAATTAGGATAAAGCACCAGCTGTGTAGGCAAGTTGACAGTATTCGACCTCCTCCTTGAGCGAGAAACACCATGCATGTTTCTTAGAGCTCCCATAAACCAAATTGGAACCCAAATAAATGCACTACCCACCAATGGATTTACGATCACCAAGATCACCAGCATAATCAGCATTAGAAAAGGCCGTCAAAGCCATAGGACTCGGCTGATAGACAAGGCTATCGGCGTAAGTGAACTTTAAACAATGGAGGATCCATAGCAATCCAATGAAGAGTGGTAGGACGATGCATAAACTGATAGACCTAGTTAACAACAAAAGCAATATTTGGGCATGTTAAGGTGAGGTACTGAAGGGCCCCAACAACACTATGGTACTTAAAGACATCCAAGAAAGGTTCATCATCCAAAAGGCTAAGACGTCGACCAAAGAGAGCAGGTGTAGACACAGGCTTGCAATCAATATTATTCTTCTTGAGTAAATCCAAAATATATATACTTTACAAGGAGCAGTGGATTTATCCTAGTTGTTGGATACATAAGGTAAGTGTATAACTATACAATCAATTACAAGTAATTACATAATCAAGATCCCCATAATTAGTCACTTCTGTATTAGCATTATTATCAGTAACCAGAGTGTCATCAACATAAATCAACAGATAAATGACAATTGAGGCATCAATAAATACAAAGAGAGAAGAATAAGCTTTGGAGGCAACAAAACCCAATGTCAGCAAATGAGAAGAAAAACATTGAAACCATGTCTGAGGAGCCTGTTTAAGGCCATAAAAGGATTTGTTAAGGCAACAAACATAATCAGGTTTATGAGGATCAATAAAACCAGATGGCTGACACATATACACCTCCTTTGTCAAAGAACCACGTAGAAAACCAATTTGAACATCCAACTGACGAATAGACACTCAAAATAATTATGGTTTAAAACTAATATATTTATTCTTCTCTCAAGAAGGAATATATATACTACATATAGAGTGGTTACAAATAGGAAATATGTACAAAATCTCCTAATTCTACTAAAATTAGATAATTATAACAAATTATAAATTCTATTCCTAATAGGAACATTGACTCATGCCAACACTCCCCCTCAAGTTGGTGCATAGATTTCGGTAATTCCCAACTTGTCAAGTGAGTCTTCAAATCAGCGTTTTGACACGTCATAGGTCAACATATCTGCAAGCTGCTCTGAAGAAGGCACAAAAGGTATATAAATTAACTTATGCTCCAGCTTCTCCTTAATGAAATGCCGATCAACTTCTACATGCTTAGTTCGATCATGTTGCATCGGATTGTTAGCAATTTCAAATGCAGACTGATTATCACAGTGGAGCTTTGTAGTAGCATTCGGTCTAAACCCAATTTCAGCAAGTAACCACCTCAACCACAGTATTTCACAAAACCCTTGGGCAATCCCTCTGTACTCAAACTCTGTAGAGGACCGAGACACAACATTTTGGTTCTTGCTACGCCATGTAACTAGGTTACCACCAACAAAGGTGAAGTAACCTGATGTAGAACGTCTATCTATAATATTCCCTGCATAATCTGTGTCAGTGTAACCTTCTAGATCCAAGTGACCATTTTTCTTAAATAATAAACCTCTCTCAGGAGCAGACTTTAAGTAACTCAGAATACGCATCGCAATAGCCATATGATCCTCACTAGGTGAATGCATAAATTGGCTAGCAACGCTTACAGCATAGGCAATATCAGGGCTTGTCAATGATAAATCAATCAATCTCCCAACCAACTTTTGGTATCTTTCTCTGTTAGTTGGGACTTGATCCACATAAACAACAAGTTTATGATTCTCAACAATAGGTGTATCAACTAGTTTACAGTCAAGCATTCCAGTATCTGATAGCAGGTCCATGACATTCTTCCTTCGTGAAAGAAATAAGCCATGTTTAGATCGAGTGACTTCCACTCCTATAAAATATTTCAGACTGCCCAAAACTTTCATCTCAGATTCAGATGCTAAATGTTTCTGCAGCTCCTCAATTTCTACAGTATTATCACCAGTCACAATCATATCATCAACATAAATAATCAGCAAAGTCACCTTACCAACCCTATGTTTAATGAATAGAGTATGATCAGTATTGGCCTGTTGGTAACCAAACTTCTTCATAGTTGTGGTAAATCTGCCAAACCATGCCCGAGGAGACTGCTTTAACCCGTACATCGCTTTTTTCAATTTGCACAAGTTCCCTGTTTCACCGGTAACCCTATACCCTGGTGGAAGACTCATGTACACTTCTTCTTCTAGTTCACCATGTAAGAATGCATTTTTTATATCAAATTGTCTCAGGGTCCAATCCAAGTTTACTACTAAAGACAACAAAACTTTGACAGTATTCATCTTAGCCACATGTGTAAAAGTATCATGATAATCAACTCCATATGTCTAAGTGAAACCTTTAGCTACTAATCTTGCCTTGTACCTCTCCACAATACCATCTGCATTATATTTAACTGTAAACACCTATCTGTATCCTATGAGCTTCGTTCCTTTTGGTATATTAACAATGTCCCATGTTTTTTTTTTGTTGCAACGCCTCCATTTCAATATTCATGGCTTCAGCCCACTTTGGATCATTAAATGTCACCTCAACACGGGTTGGAATTTTAATATTATCCATTCTAGTTACAAACGCTTTGCACTCAGGAGATAACCTGTGATCAGACACATAATGGTTAATAATATATCTCGCTTTGCCTTTTGGTGAGTAATGATCAGGTGGAACCCCACGGTTCCATCTAGGTAGTAAAATATAAGAATTATCAGAAGTATGAGTTGAAGCACTTACCTCAGGGAATATCCAGGGGAGCTTGATCGGGTACTACTAGAGAAGCTTCATGGGGGCAATCGGTTTAGTGATGAGTGACATCAATTAAAATAGCGAGTTGGCTAGTGTAGCGAGTTTGGCGGTGTAGCGAGTTTGGCGGTGTAGCGAGTTGACAAGTTCGGTCAGTTCTTCCCTTTGTATCAAATTATCCAATACTACTCCTCCTTGCAAATCTAGCGATTATGTCCTTCACTACTAGTCTCCCCCTGAAGGACATGCTCGGTTTATCGGGAAGAACATTTCATCCTCAAAAAAGGTAACATCCATAGAGACATATAGTGTCTTGTTGCGGGATGATAGCATAGGTAGCCTTTCATGAGGAGAGAAACCCAAAGACACAATGAGCACATGGGTCGGCTTACTTCTGATTACGATGGAGGTGAACATAGACGACACAACGTACTTGCATAGGAGTTTGGAAATCCAAAACTCGTGAAGGTAGACGATTCAAGAGATAGACTGCATAGGTAACAACATCCATCCAAAATCGCTTTGGAACTGACTTACCAACCAGAGCACGAGCGGCAAGGATCGCCCATTTTTATGTTCAACAACCACGTTCTGTTGTGGTGTTTGAGGGCAAGTAGTTTCATGGAAGACACCCTTAGTGTGAAAAAAATAGGAAAACTCAGAATTAACAAATTCTCCACCATTATCAGATCGAAAAATCTTGATAAGGAGCATAAATTGAGTCTGAATCATCTGATAGGAGCGCTGAAAAATTTCGACCACATCGCTTTTATTTTTCATCCTATATAACCACATCATACGAGTGCAATCATCCACAAATAACACAAACCAACGAACTTTCAAGGTTGTAGAAACCGGGGAAGGTCCCCAAATATCAGAATGAACTAAATTAAATGGCATAAGCCATTTATTACAACTTGTAGGGTAGGATACCCGATGACTCTTAGCTAAAATACAAGTCTGACATTGGAAAGCAGACTCGTTGACACCACTAAATAATGCAGAAAACAAATGCCGTAAATATCCGAAGGAGGCATGACCAAATCGGTAATGTATCAACCAAATCCGGTGATGCTGAGAAGTTTCAGCGCTACCAGCACGAAGAACCCGACTAGTTGCCACATCATCCACATAATAAAGGCCCTCCTTTTTAGTACCATGACTAAAGATCTCCCGAGTCTGGATATCCTATAGTAAAACAAAAGATGGATACATCAGTACAACTGTTTGTACTTAATAAAACCCGGTCATGAACTGATTGAAGGGACTTCCCTTCGGCCATAGCGCCTAGCGTTTCGTCAAGCATCTCGCCCTCCTAAGAGCAAAAGAAAAGCTGCAAAGGGAGAATCCCCTCGGCCTCGCGAGTAGTTTTGAAGACCGAGGCGAAGGCCGCAAAAGACACGGTCTGAAAAAGCTGTGGTTGAATCGCCACGTGGCCTCAGGGCCCCACGCTCCATTTAATGAAGTAATGCCTCTGACTTCGCAGCAAAACCCACTAGTCACAAGAAGCATTCAATGCACGAGGGAGTGGTGAAGTCGAGATTTGGTGATGGGAATCGGTGGTTAGCACGATATTCTCACAAGTAATCTTACGACTTAGGTCGATCATCAACTACCAGTCCAGGGCATTAAATGCATTCATACGGCCAAGGGGCAGAATCCACGATCAAGGCGGTGGCCGAGATTTGCCGAGATTTATGGGGGTCACACCACCATGCTTCTCAACCCCAGACCACCATACTTCATGATCCCAAATGCCGATTTGACTACCTACTTGCCCCGGTCAGGCTCCACCACGCAGGTCTTATCAGCCTCGAATGTCCCTCCAGGACTCCTATAAATACTAAGATCAGGACGACGTTCAAAGGGTTCAAACACCAAAACCAAAAGCCTCCCACTGAGCAAATTATATTTTCCTGTAAGGCACTTTCAATACCTTTATTTGCTTTCTTAAGAATAGTGGTAGAGTGTAAGGAAAATCCATCCATCAATATATTATACGACCCTTGATTTTCAAGGCGCCGGAGCACCATCTCTGTTATCGCCTCACTCACCCCATATATCATACGACCGTCGCTCTCTGAGCAACGCCCCGAAGCACCACCTAAAACCCGCCACCAACACCACCACTAAATGGCCATGTAGCTCGGCCGTGAACCTGACGGTGAGATTCGTTCCTCACTCGGCCACAATCGTTTGATTAGGAGTCGAGCGCCAGCGCAACATTTTCTACAAAACCTCATCATCATTTCGGCCTACGGTGGTATCGGCTGCACCGCGCACAACCGCACCGCATCCAAAAGAAGGACGCGTCACGTGTTGACGTGCATCCTCTTGGCCCATAGCACCAGGCCGCGAGATTTGCGACGAACAAACAACAACACATTTTAACTGCTCAGTAACTTACGGTACAGATAATAAATTACTAGATAAAGATGGAACCAGTAACACTTTATCCAATGGTAAAGTAGGTGTTAAGAATATAGAATCAGCCCCCGTCACAGGAGCACAACATTATTAGCAGTTAGAACATGATCACGATGAGGTGAAAGAGTAGTAGAGAATAAAGCAGAATTATACGTCATATAGTCAGTAGCTCCGGAATCAATAATCCAACCTGTATCTCGGGTATCATGGAAATGGAAAGCCTTGCCAAAGTTACCTGGAGGCGGAGGCATTGGAGTGCTTGAGATAGCAATCAAATGAGCTTTGCTGTCTAGTTGTTCCTTTTTTGAATGCCTCTGCTCCTTCTCCTAATCTGGTACCCCATGTAATGCCCAGCAGGTGTCGATAGTATGTCTTTTTCACCATAGTGATCACACTTGAGTTTCTCTTTTACAAGAAGTCAGCGACGAGGCAAAGCAAGAGAAGAGCTGGACCACATACCTCGAGAAACCAAAGCAAGTGTTTTTGGAAGCAAACGCAACACCAGGTTCCCCAATCTTGGTGCCGGATCCAAGCATACTAATCTGGCGTTGAGCCTCTCGACGAACCATAAAAAATACATTTTCGATACTTGAAACTTTATCACTTAGTAGAATATCACTGCAGACCTTGTCATAAGTTTCGTCAAAGCCAGCCAAAAAATCATACACAGGATCTGTCATAACAGCAGAAAAGTCTTTATATCATCAGACACTTCATCTGAAAAGGACGTCTCTAGTCCAATTCAAGTCAGGTTGCCTTAAGTTCGGCAAAATAGGTAGAGACAAGACGACCCTCTTGCTTGAGACGGGTAGCTTGACACTGCAGTTCATAGAGCTAGGATATGTCGAGCCATCATAAAACGTCTTATTGACAGCATCCCGATTTCCTTAGCAGTAGGTAGAGTATGAAGCATATTCAACAAGCTGGGTTCCATAGTTCGACATCCAACTTTTCACAACAAAGATCGGTAATTTTCCACTTCCCAAATTTCGGGTCTTTGGAATCAAGGGCATTAGTGTTGCCAGTCAAGTGACCCAATTTGCCTTGTGTAGTAGCATGGAGTTCGATCATCGAAGCCCATATCTCATAGTTGGATCCATTTAATTTGAATCCCATAGGTAGGTTGGTGGACGATTCAGTATGAACTGTCACAATAAGAGTAGAAGAAGAAGAGTCAGTGACATCTGACATGATGATAGATAGTGGCTGTAGTAAAAGATTAGTGACGATGACAACAGTAAGAGATATAAGGCAGTCAGAGCTTAGGTGTATAGGCTAGGTGCAGCGGAAATAGGTATTTTTAAGATTAGGGTTTTGATGTTGTAGAGACGGATCGGAACCCGCTCTGATACCAACTCAAAATAATTAGGGTTTAAAACTGATATATTTATTCTTCTCTCAAGGAGGAATATATATACTACATACAGAGTGGTTACAAGTAGGAAATATGTACAAAATCTCCTAATTCTACTCAAATTAGATAATTATAATAAAATATAAATTCTATTCCTAATAGGAACAAATTCTATTCATAATAAGAATGTTGACTCATGCTAACATAGACCAGTGAAAATGAACAGCCAAAGCAATAACAAGATGGATGGTAGAGTGATTGACCACAGGACTGAATGTCTCACCATAATTAATACCTTCCTTTTGGTGAAATCCATTAGCAGCAAGGCGAGCTTTATAGTGCTCAATAGTACCATTTGACAGTCATTTGATTCTAAGAACCCATTTTGTTTGGAAGAACATTCATCTAAGAGTGATATGGAACCAAGGTCCAAGTCCTAGTGCATTGCAAGGTATTAAACTCCTCAGCCATGGCTTGACACCACTCAAGAAACTTATGCGCCTGACTATATCAAGAAGGCTCGACAGACAAGTTAGTAACATCAGAAACAAGTGCATACTTGGGATTGGGTTTCCGGATGCCATCCAAGGCCCAAGTTACCATTCGGGGAGGAGGGGGCAATTACCAAAGTTGGAGGAGAAGAAGTACCATGTGGCACATTAGAGGAAATGGTGGAATCCATAGGCCAGATGGGAAGAAGGTGGGTGGTAGAGGGGGAGAGAAAGGTACAAATTTTACGAGCAGGATTACAGTATATGTGAGTATCGGGGCAAGATAGGTGGAAGAAAAAGGTGACTACAACTCAGTAGGAATAGGGCGAGAAAAGGAAGGTAGCTGAGCTAGGATATGGGGAGATTAATGGCATGATGGTTTTAGGTCAAAAGGATGAGAAGAAACCATGTCAGGTGAACTAGGAAAAGGTCGAGCGGGTTGAGAGATGGAGTAGGTGGGGAGAGAGGATCATCAATTTAAAGAGGAATCGAGGACATGGAGACCGAGGGATTCTTTGCCAAAGTAAGATCATCTTTAAAGGGGAAGGAGAGTTCATCAAACACAGCATGCCTGGATAAAAACATATGACCAGTGAACAAATCTAAACACCGATAGCCATGTTGATTCAAAGCATATCCAAGGAAAACACACTTAATGGACCTAAGTTGAAGTTTATTTTGATTGTATGGTTGAATATAAGGAAAACAAACACAACAAAACATTTTTTAAAATTCATAATTAGGTGCACGATGAAATAAATGCTAATAAGGAGAAACCAAGCCCAAAATACGAGAAGACAACCTATTAATAAGATAGACGACAGTGTCAAAAGCCTTAACCCAATAAGAAAGAGGCATGGAAGCATGGGCTAACATAGTGAGCCTAATTTCAACAACGTGTTGATGTTTGCGTTGGGCAAGCCCATTTTGTTTAGAATGATGAGGGCAAGAAAAATGATGAAAAATGCCATGTTGAGACAAAAAAAAAGGTTTGAAATGCCATGTTGAGACAAACATCAGAGTGTACAAGGTCTTAAAAACCAAAAGTCTCTGAAGAATACAATTTAAATGGCAATTTATGACTTTTTCTTGAAGGACACGAATGACACAACGAAGAATTAACTTTGCTAGTGAGTGGCAATTTATTTTGTGACACCAAATGTTGAATAAACAATGAGGGATAACCAAGTTGTGAGTGCCAAAGAGTACTATTAAACATGAACACCAAGCAAGACAATTAGAGCACTAGAGTTGTGGATTGATGAACTAATGGGGAACGAATAGAGGCCATTCTTACTCGGCCCCTTAAAAAGAATCTTCTCGGTGTCCAAATCCTGCACACGAAACCATTTGGGATAAAAAGTGAAATAACAATTATGATAAACACAAAACTGATTAATAGACAAAATATTAGAAGAGGCATGGGGACAAAAAAGAGTGTTAGGTAAGGTAGAGGTAAAATCAGGTGTACAAACAAAAGAAGTGCCCACTTTGGCTATTTCCAAATCTATTCCTCCAGGAATGCCGTTAACGTGTTCTCCTCCGTGATAATCACGATGATTGGTAAGCTGGCCCAAATCAGGGGTAACATGGGCACTGGCACCCAAATCTGCTAGCCAAGGTTGCATTATAGATAAGTTAGCCTGTGCTGCAAGGCCCAATAGTGGTGTAGGCATGAAATTAGGCTGGAGGCCCACGATTGTCAAAAGAGGGTATAGGAACCCAAGTGGGATAGTTAACAGCTTTATGTTAAATCTACAACACTAAAAACACTGCAACTTCAAATGGGTATCAATCACAGGAACGGCTCCAAGTACACTGGCTCCACTAAAGTAAGAAGGGGAAGAAGAACTGCGGCTGAAACCCCCACTACTACCAATATGATTGAAACCACCACCACTGCAGCTAGACCCACCAGATTGCGGCTGCTCGAAATTATGGTTGTCGCCACCATCGAAAGATTCCTTAGAAAGGTTTGACTGCCACTGCCACCATTCGAACCACGATGACTGCAAGTGGCAGCCAAAACCGTAGCACACATGTCAAGAGGAAGGCTGCGACGCTTGCAGTCGTCATTCAACACCCAAAAGCTCAAGATCAAGATAATCAATCCAACGTTCGTGAGAAAGTACTTCAGTAACTGTGGTCTCATACATAGAACCAACCGTTGCAAGGATGTGATTAATCAATTCCTTATCTGAAACAGGATTGCTAGTAAGTACAAGATTCTGAGTAATGGAGTTCAACTTATCTAGCCAATCAGTGATAGACAAGTCAGCACGCACTATCTTCGTCAATTCTTGGTGCAACTCGTAAAGGCAATACTTAGAGGTAGAGGCAAAACGATGCTCAAGCTCGACCCATGTCTGACGAGTCGAGATGTTGAGCTTCATAGGAGAAAGAATAGTGGGAGAAAGGGAGTCGTTGATCCAAGAAAGAAGTTGTTGATCTTGTTGTATCCAAAGCTCATACTGTGGGTTGGGAATCAAATCATTCTTGTCGGCATTAGAGTCCATGTCCGACTCATCAAGAAGCAATTCCAAAGGGAGGAAGGAGGTTCCTTCAACAAACTTCAATAGGTTGCGGCTGCGCAAGAGAGGAACCTTGTTTGCCAACCACAAGAGGCAATTGTTTCGTTCCAATTTGATAGAAAGGATAGAAGGGAGAGTTGGAGCATATGGGGCAGGGAAGGAAGAAGAAGAAGTAACCATAGGATTGGAAGAAAGAAAAAAAAATTGTCATTTAGACATAGGATCTGTATACCATGAAAGAAATTTGAAGGAAGGGATGAAAGGCTATTGCAGACACACAGCCAGAAAGCTTGTTTTGCAATATATATATTGTACAAGGAGCAATGGATTTATCTAGTAGTTCGAAGATTAGGAGTTACGTGTGCTGGGGCACTGACAACGTTAATGGCATGCTTGGTGGTACAGGTTTGGGAATTCTCCAAGTTGGCACATCCTATGTTTCTTCTCCTTCTTCTACCTATCCTTTTTCTAACCTTTATCTAACACCCTTTACTACCCTAATGCTTTAGCTAATATTCTTTATGTTCATCAATTTTCCAAAGATAACCAGTGCTATTTCACTTTTTATCCTGATTTCTTTCGTGTACAAGATTTGGAGATGGGGAAGATCACTTTCCAAGGGCGGAGTGATAATGGTCTCTTTCCTTTTCTGTTTCCTGCATCTTCAAATTTTTCGAATGGTGTTTTTGCATGTTTATGTGTTAAGGTGGCTGATGGCGTTTGGCATTCGAGGCTCGGCCATCCTTTAAAAGCTATTTTATATTATTTAGTTTTGCATAATAATTTGCCTCTTCAAGGCTTTATTTCTAATTTCTTTTGTCAGGCTTGTCCTTTGGGGCAAGAGTAGAACATTACCTTTTCAATTATCAAACTCTATTGCTTTGTCTCCATTAGAATTAATACATTCAGATGTTTGGACTTCTTCTTCGTTATCTTTTTCTGGTTTTTGTTGTTATGTTTTGTTCGTTGATGATTTTTCTCGCTACACATGGCATTATCCCCTTAAACTCAAATCCGGTGTCTTTTCTATACTTTTGTTCAGTTTAAAACCTTGGTTGAAAACATGTTTAACGCTCAAATTAAGATTGTTCAAACTGATGGGGGTGGCGAATATAAAAAGAAAAAATTTCAATCCTTTTTTAGCACCCATGGCATTCATCATCGGTTTTCTTGCCCTCATCATCCCGAATAAAAAGATTTGGCGGAACGTAAACATTGTCATTTGGTTGAAACTGGGTTAACTCTTTTGGCTCATGCATCTATGCCTATGTCTTGTTGGGCTAAGGCTTTTCATATTGCTACTTACATTATAAATTATTTGCCAACTCGTGTGCTTCACAATGTTTCTCCTTATCACAAGTTGTTTCATAAGGCTCCTCAATATGATTTCTTTAAAGTTTTTGGTTGTGCTTGTTTTCCATATTTGCGTCCATATAATCAACATAAACTTCAATTTCGATATAAAAAAAAAGGTGTGTTTTTTGGGGGTTTTTTTTTTTAATCGCCATGGATATCGTTGTCTTAATTTGCATACTGGTTGCGCTTGAAATTAGGCCTCCTCCTTCCTCGCGGCCCTCTCCTCCACCTGCTTTACAAACTTACAGACATGATTCCCACCGAAATGTTTTAACCTTTTCATCCCATACTGCCACAGAAGGACATTTAGGGTTTGTCAACCCTTCTTTTACCCCACCAAGTGCAGCTGTTATTCCATCTCCAGTTCCTCCTTCTCCCCAGGTTCGTGAATCTGATTCTCATCCTATGCTCACACGTGCTAAGGCTAGTATTTGTAAACCTAATCCTAAGTATGCTCATCTTACTGTTGCTACTAATCACTTGGTTGAGCCCACATGTTTAGTCAGGCCCAAAAGTCTTGTTTGTACCATAGCTGACCCTTCCACTTACATCATGACACATGGAAAGAGTATGAAACTAGAAAACACTGTGACTCACTGACAGACCAGATAAGTATGAATTGGCATTTGCGACCAATTCTTCACAAAGCATAGCCTTCACCTCTGATTGGAAAGCAGCTCCCAGAAGCTCCTCGGACATATCATCGATGTGCCATGCCGATTATGTAGGACAAACTCATAACTCCCCTCCCCACTTTGATATTTTGAGGAGACTCGTATCGACCTCAGAAGGCACTCCCGCGAGTCCCACAACGAAACTAAGTACTAAGAGCATACCAAGCACCCTCTATAAATAGGGCCCCTTGCCCTAGACAAAGGGTAAGACTTTCAGCTTGATTCTCGTGCCCTAGCATTTGTCAAAAAGCAAAGCTCTTCCTCAAACTTACTTTAGCATCAAAGGGTCTTCAACTGGTACCACACCAGTACCACACTAATACTTTAGACCTCATCCGGTCCTTGGATAGCCCATTTCACCTGTAAGTTGCATCTATCTCTATTTGTTTAGTTTTAGGGCCAACAAGTTTGAAGACTAGTGCAACGCCATGGCGGAAGAATTTAATGCTTTACAGAAAGCTAGCACTAGACTCGAGTTTCTTTCAAGCCCATTATGAATGTACTTCCCAACAAATGGGTCTTTCATATCACTGCTGCTGCCTTGTCCTGGGTGCGTTATTTCATGATCTCCGTCTTCCCCTCACTCTTCTACGTTTGTGGTGTGATAATGTCAGTGCAATCTCTGTTACTTCTAATCTGGTATTTCAATCCCGCACTCGTCATATTGAGGTTGATTATCACTATGTTTGTGAGGAAGTCATTCTCAAGGAGCTCAAGGTTGGTTCCTCTAAGGATCAGCTTGCTGATCTTCTCACCAAGGGTCTTTTCACTCTTCAATTTCTTTACTTACTCTCCAAGCTTCCCGTTCTTTGTTGCCCACTCAGCGTGCGGGGGCTTGATAAACCTAATCCAGACTTGACGTGATCTCCAGCTGCTAAGCCTTATCTGTGTTTACTATTATCTATTATAGTTATCTTGTATAGGATAAATACCTTATTGATAATTATCTTGTAAAGAGTTTGTCTCCATGTAAACTTGGTGAACCTTTTGTATATGAGTTCCATATAAACACATGAACTGCTCACCTACGAATTCTGAGTTGAGTTTATTTATTCTTGTTCATTCTTTCATTGATTAGTTATAGTCTATCATAACTATTTAGAGTCAGCAATTGAAGATCACCTTTCTTCACAATCAGAAGGTTTTAAGTTTATTGTGAACTTAAGTAAATTTTTCCTTGAAGCCAAAGTTTAGAAGATTCCATTCAGTGATTGATGAAAATACCATCACATGTGTATGTCATATGTTCAATTTTAACCAAAAAAAAAATGAATGAAATCCGTTAGAGGTGGCTGATTGCTACCCAACGCAAAGTCTAGTTGTGACATTGGCAATTTTTTTTTCTTTCTAGGTGGTATTTGTGCACAACCCCTATAATCCATGTGGTATTAAATTTGTGCAAAGAGTTAGTTGGGTTGTAGGGATGAAACTAGAAAAATATTAAGTCTCAAATTATTGATCTTCTTCTTGTTTATTCCATAGGTCCTGTAAATTCCTATTAAGCCAAGAAAACAAAATGAT
Source organism: Prunus mume (assembly GCF_029339155.1). Lineage (NCBI taxonomy): Eukaryota > Viridiplantae > Streptophyta > Magnoliopsida > Rosales > Rosaceae > Prunus > Prunus mume. Next base: position 40,148,137 of record NC_142699.1, read on the forward strand.
AAAGGGTTAGTAGAGTTCCAAAAAAAAAAAAAAAAACTAATCAGGCCCCTTGATCAAGGAATTAAAGCAATACAGATTAAGGGCAAAGTTTTGTCGAATATCTAGATATAAGCACAGAGACATAAGAGTTTGAGAAATTGTTGTTACACCACACCAAGATAACTATGGCAATTTAAAAAGAAGAGGATCATTATTTCATGAAATTGAAGAAGAGGCCAGAAGGGCGGCCATTTGGAACCATAGCTAACCTCACAACACTCACCTTCATCAATGGTTAACATGCGGAAGTTCATATCTGTTTTGACAAATCCAGTCTACACTATTGATGCAGCTTTTGGGTTTTCTTGGCCATCATTCTAGTGAAGCGCGTTCACGGTGCTTCGAGAGTATATGGGCAGAGAGGGAAGTAGGCCAGCCGTTGGTTTCTAGAATATCTTCTTTGAAGTCCTTCAAAAACTCATTCAAAACAACATCTATTCTCTCTTCTGTAAGTTTCTCAGCATCACTTAACATCCCTTTGGCCCCACTACTACAAAAAGTGAAAAAGACGACCAGAAAAACACGACGGTCTAAGTGAAAACCGTCGTTGTTTTTTAAAAGACGACAGTTTTATAAAACCGCCGTGTAATAACACATTAGACAACTAAAAATGGAGTTTCAAATGGCTGTTCATAAAACACGACGTACTTAATTTAAAAACCGACGTCTTATTGAAATAGGATTTTCAAGAGGTAAAATCGAAGCCAACAAATAACGGCGGAAGTTATGAACCGACCGACGTAGAAAGTAAAGACGACGGTTTCAAAAAAGCCGTCGTTTTTACCCGGAAATTAACACGACCAAGTTTTCGTATAAGGCGCCGTATAATTACAAATAAATCCACGGCGGTAAAATACAAAATACCGCCGTATTAAATTAATGTACAACTACGGCAAAGGTAAATATAACGACGTCTTTCTCGTATTTCTACGACGACATCTTTAATTCTTACCAAGTTGGGGTTTTCATATAACGACGTATTATAGAATTTAACGTCGTATTTGTCCACTTTATACGTCATACATTATATTTAAACCGTCGTCTGAATAAGAATTGTTTTTAACAATTTATTTCTTGGATTTTGTTATCCTACGTCGGTAGATCTACTTAACGACAAGAATTGAAATAACCACGACGGTTTATATAGAAAACCCGACATAATCAGTTATTCGAGATCACAAGGGTTAGGAAATCTTACAAGATGGAACTCTGTTGCTCATCATAATCTTACAGAAGATAATATTTTAGAGGTTAATGATGTATGTATATTTGTGTCTTTGAGATACACAAACGCACATACACATTAACATCAAAAAATTACATCTGAAATTTGGCGACGACCTCAGTTTGCAATCGGAGAGACAATTTTTGGAAGTGAATGGCGCGTGCGTTTGTGTATCTACACAAGCGCACACACATTCACATCCAAACAATTGCCTCCTAAAACTTCACGCGGCAGCCACAGTTTGCAATCGTGAGACAATTTATTGAAAATTGGTGATTTGCAATCAGATTTGTCGAATCACGAGATAACCAACATTCAAACAATTGCCTCCCAAGAGATGAGGTGAGGCAGAGAAAGGGGCAAGAAGAAGTTGAAACCTAATCGAATACTAAAGCTGAAAGAACCGTGGAAAAAACCTATTTATAATTAAAAAACCAAATCCACGTCGGTTATATTACACATAACGACGTTTAACAAAAATAATCCTCGTCGTAAAAAATACATTACGTCGTTTTCTTCTTACTTAAGGCGACAAGAAACAACACGGTATAACAAAAACTGTCGTTGTTTTATATTTTTATTTGATTTAAATCAGTCACCTAGAAAAGAAACTTTATAAGTTCTAGAACATTAATTTCCTCGGGAAAAAAAACTATATGTATAAGGCACTGTTTTTTGAAAAATAAACTATAAGAAAAGGAGAAAAAATTATATTTATAATTAAAAAATAAAATCCACGTCGGTTATATTACACATAACGACGTGTAAAAACGAATCCACGTCGTGAAAAAAATAATACGTCGTTTTAGTTTAGTGTTATCCACGTCGGTATATTACAATAAAGCGGCGTATATTATAAAAATACACGTAAATTTAAAACAACCGTCGTGTTAAATATTTCTACCATGACGCTTGAGATATTGAGTTATCGACTTTTATTTAGGAGTTTACTCTGGTACCTACAACACTCTTGTCGTATTATGTACCCGTCATAAGTTCAAATTAACGTCGTAGTTTGTCTATGAATACGTCGTCGTTATATGTAAACCGCTGTCTTATTACTATGAAACGGTTTGTATACATATACAACTTTTAGTCTACGACTTACATGCTTGTTTAAACCAAAAAAATTTCAATCTCCCGGAGAAAACTTTTCGTCTTTTTCCTTGTCGAGCCTTGTCAGAGTATCTCATCGTCTTCCTCTTGTCTTCGTCGTAAGTCGCCTCTGAACTTAAACACCAAAATCCGAGAAAGCTTTCATTGCATAAAGGTAAGCTTTCATTTCTCACTATTTTTGTTGCTATTTTGCATGCTCATCTTTTTTTTGTTTTGAAAATCTTTTTACCTTTTACGCGAAAATCATTTTTATTCTTTCAAGTTTGATAAAATACACAGAAAGAGAGAAAGTTTCAACTTTGAACACAACTAATTCAACTAAATAAGGCAGCGGTAGCTTTGTATTTACGTGGTTAAATATGTAGACCACGGCGGTTCGTCACTCGTCCTAAGCGTCGTCTTAAAATTGATCTAAGTTGTTTTTAAAATAGCGGTCAAATTTTTATTTGCTTGTTTAATTGCAGGTTTGATTTCTCTGAACCATGGTTTTCGTTTTTCCTAATTTGATAAAATCAGAGAGAAAGAAAGTAGGGTTTGGTATCTTATATAGACGACGGTATCTTATTATTGACGCCGTGTGAATGTTCATACCACGACGTTGTTTTAAGATACCGTCGTCTATAAAAAGATGCCAAAGCTTTTTTTCTTTGTATTTTATCAAATTAGGAAAAAACAAAACCATGTTTCAGAGAAATTAAACCTGCAATCAAACATTCACAGAGAAAGAAAAATGTTTTTGGTTTCTTATAAATACGACGGTAGCTTATTATTCACGTCGTGTGAATATCCATAACACGACGGTATATTAATATTTACGTCGTGTTAATATGAATATCACGACGTCGTGTAAATATCGCCGTAATAAGTTCTTATTACGTCTTATTTAATATTGTTTCGTCGTTGTTTAAACATTTATATTGTTTCTTCTTTAAACATTTATTACGTCTGATGTTATGTTATTACGTCGTGTAAAATCTTATCATACGTCGTAGTTTATAAATAACCGTCGTTTGTGTTCTAATTTTTTCCCGAAATATTTTCACTTGCAGGTTTGTTTATTCTGTAACCATGGTTTCTCAAGACCAAAGTAAGTACTCTGGCTCCAAAAAAAATGGAGGTAAGGAGCTTGGAATGGTAACTCCTCAAGACAAGCCCTTGAAGAAGATGAAGTTTGTTTCATCTGCTGAGACAGAACCAAGCAGCCCGACAACAATTTCTGAGGATTCAAAGTCAGGTCGAGGTATGAGCACAATGCCTCGTGTTGTGAAGAGAAAATTGCAGAAAATCAAGCAGTTGTTGAGTACAATAAAGGGGAAAGGATGTGGCCTGCACATACTGAGATGCAGATCCTATATTGGTGTGTTGGCACGCTCCAGTCCCACTTGTGGACAAGAAATGGGCTGAAATCCCAATGATATAAAGGAGCAGATTTGGGAAGCCGTTGACATGGCTTTTGTGGTAGGTCAAGGGGCAAGACCTCGTGTTATCTTCTGCTGCCAAGAAATGGAAGGATTTCAAGTCTACACTGACGAGGCATTATATCCTTCCATACATCAAGGAGAGGAGAAATTAAGCCAACCCCCTGAAGTATATAAATTCATAGAAAGCGAATGGGATGCCTTTGTAGCTTCAAGGTTATGCAAAGAATTTGAGTGCATGCATTCTCAACATTCACAGATTAGGGAGAAACTTGAGTACAATCATCGATTGTCTCGAAAAGGATATGCTGGTTTGGAGGATCAATTGGAGGAAACCATGCCTAGGGTAGAAATTGATCGATCTACCTTATGGAAGAAAGCTAGACAGGACAAACATGGTAACATCCCAGATCCAAAGGTGGCAGAGAAAGCAAAATTAATTGTAAGCCTACACACTCTGTTTTAAAATTTTATTAAACTGTGTATATATAATTCTTATTACGTCTTATGTTATATTTTTTCGTCGTGTCAATGATTTTACTACGTCGAAATATTTTAAAAAACGTCGTGAAAGATCTAAAACTGGAATCACAACTCTGTTTTCTGTAATTATAGATAAGACGTCGGTGGTTAATTTTTTCGTCGTTTTAATGTTATTACTACGTCGAAATGTTTTCAAAAACGTCGTGAAAGATCTAAATCTGGAATCACAACTCTGTTTTCTGTAATTACAGCAAAAGACGTCGGTGGTTTATTTATTGCGTCGTTTTAAACATCTAACCACGTCGGTTTTAATTAACGTCGTTATAAATATATTATAACGTCGATTTCTATTTTGGTGCGTCGTGTGAAATTATATACTGCGTCGTTTGTTTATAAATAACCGTCGTGTGTTTTCTTGTGCTGACTTTTTTGTATGTCTTTGTTTTAGGATGAATTGCAAAAACAAGTGGCTGAAGGCATCTGAGTGTAACTGGCAGTAATGATGTCTTGACCTTGGCTTTGGGTCCCGAGCATCCAGGGAGAGTAAGAGGGGTAGGTGCTTGGGATTTCCCCTAGGCAATTCTTCAATTTACCTAGACCACAGAGGGTAAAGTTTGCTGATCAATTGAAGGAAAGTGTAAGACTTGTCCTTCAAGAGGAGACAAAGAAGATGGAAGCTAGAACCAAACAATTAGTAGAGGCTGAGAGGGAACATTTACTAAGTCAGCTTTCCCACCTCATCCCCAATTTTGATCCAAGCATGCTTAAACCGAAAACTAGCCCCTCTCAAAACCAAGGTCTACACAAAGTCCCATAAATCCAATGTCGATAAAGCAAGCTGTGCGGGTGAAGGAGATCCCAACATTTAGAGGATGATCTGCCAAAAATGGGAACAGCAGGAAGAAACGGTAACATAACTGAACTTTGAATTCTGTTTTTTTACATTAGACGTCGTTATTATGAATAAACCCGTCGTTTTAAAAACATACCACGACGATTTTATAAATAACCCGTCGTGTTTATTTAAATATCACGTCGTATTTAGTTTACTTGTTTTACACGCCACTAGACGTCGTACTTTGTGGTTTTTAGACGACGGTTTTAGTCCTTAACGACGTAATATACAATTACCACGACGTTTATTATTTACCATCGTTTAATAATTTTAAGACGTCCATAATTCTTACATACCGTCTTAGGTTATGCCTTACCACGACGTTTTGGTTTAATTTTTTTACTCTCTGTACAATCTGTCTTATATATATATTTCTTTATTATTTAAAACAGAAATCTGGGGCTTTAGATAATCAAGATGAAGAGAAGAAAGGAGAAAACAAAGATGAAGGGAAGAAGGAAGAAAAAAAAGAGAAAAAAGATGAAGGCCAAAAGGAAGACACAAATGATGAAGAGAAGAAAGAAGAAAAACAAGAAGAAGAAAAGCATGACGAGGAGGTATATTCTCATAACTTTGCCTTTTTAATTTGTTTTTCACATTTCAGACGTCGATATTTTTCTTTAAACCGTCGTTTGTTTTCACATTAGACGTCGGAATTTATTTTCTACGACGTCGATAGTTATCTAAAATGACGGTATTTAATTATCGTCGTTTAAATTATAATAAGACGACGTTTTTTAATTTAAACCGTCGTTTTTAATGAATTACCACGTCATTTTATTTTGCTTTATTTCTTTAAACAGGGTAATGAAGTAGTTGATTATTCGAATGTGGAGGTGCCATCTTCCTTACAGTCCCTTTGTCGTTATGTGGAAACGACACTAAAGCCTCAGGAGAAGATCATGACCTTCAACATTGAGAAGGAGGTGTTTGGTGCAGATCGAAGTACCTTCGTCTTGCATGAAGATATTACGACAGTTTGCGGGCATGGAAGAAATGGGGCTACTGTGGTTGCAGTATATATGAGGTTTGTCCTAATCAAATATCAAACATTATATCATAAGACGTCGGTTGTTTAATTATTACGTCGTTTAAACCACTAACCACGCCGTTCTTTTTTTACCGCCGTGATAAATTAGTTATCACGTCTGTTTCTATTTCAGTTCGTCGTGTGAAATTGTATAATACGTCGTTTGTGTATAAATAACCGTCGTTTGTTTTATATATTTAGGTGCTTATATGATGTTTTGAGATAAGCAAATATGTGCAGCATGGTTGGCTTTATCGACCCTGCTCAAGTTAGTGCCAACGCTGGGTCACTAAGCGACGGATCACAATTGTAGCGATCGACTTCAAAAACAGATGGTGAACAGATTTTCATGATGCCTTACAATCCAGGGTTAGTCTCCTTAAAAGGATTTTGTTTGTATGATTTTCACTAATTGACCACTTATAAAACTGTTTAACTAATTCTGTGTCGTTTGAAACATCTAACCACGTCGGTTATTTATTTATTGAGTCGTTTGAAACAACTAACCACGTCGGTAGTTAATTATCGTCGTGATAAATTTATAATGACGTCGATGATTAAGTTATTACGTCGTGTGAAACTATATAATACGTCGGTTTTTATAAATAAACGTCGTTTTCCCTCTAGTGCTGACTTTTTATATTAACCGTCGTTTTTTATTTTATTTTTGTGCACCGTCATTGGGTCTTGCTGATTGTGAGGGCAAAGAGGGAAACCGTCTATTTTCTGGATCCTCTGCCTGGAAATCGTGTGGTTGATGAGGAGGGCAAAAACATCGTGAACAGTGCTTTAAAAATTTATAATTCCCACATAGGCGGACCAGGCCGTAAAGCACCAATCTGAAAACTCGCGGGCACACCAAAGCAACCCGAGTGTCGAATGCGGGTATTATGTGATGCGCTTCATGAGGGACATCATCATGGATCCTTCCTTGGAGTTTGAGAAGAAGGTAAGAATAAAATTTTCAGAAACATTTTTTGTGGTTTTTTGTATTATCAACGACGGTCATTTAAAATTACCGTCGTTGAATCGATATACTACGTCGGTTATGAAAAAACGTCGTCTTGTGTCTGAATTTCTTTTTATTTTGTAAAGCTTAATAATCATTGTTTATGGATTGCAGTTTGCCAAGGGAAAAGATCAAGCGCCATACCCCCAAGCAGCCATTGATGAAGTCAGGAAAGAATGGGCAGAGTTTGTTTGCCTTCATATGGATTAGAGGATTTTTGGAACACTTGATATTTTTATATGTACTAATTTTGTCTATAATATATAATGTCCAAATTTTGTCTATAATATACATCCTTTTTTTCCCTGAAAATTTGTTGAGGTTTTCATAATATAAAAGAAAAAACAAATTGCGTAACCGACGTGTAATAACTTTCCAACGACATAATTATGTAAAAAACCGACGTAAAATGATATTTAGACGTGATGGGGCGTACATAAGACGTCGTTTTGATGACAATTTCGCCATGGTTTCGCTTTTAAACGACGTGCTTTTGAACAAGTAAGTCGTTTATTAGGGTTTAGGTTAATACCTTATAACGACGGTGATTAGGTCGTTGAATATGTATTTTACGTCTGATGGTGAAACATCCGCCATGGTTTCTCTTTTAAACGACGTCCTTTTTACATGTGAGTCGTTTATTATTATTTACAACGTCGTGGTTTGTTGTTGATATAAGAATATTTTATTATTTTTAATTCAAAATTTTAAAAATAAATTTAAAATAAATTCAAAAATTCAACTTCAACTCCTAAAGTCATTGATATATTTTCTTCCTTAAAACCCAAAAAATGCAGTTTGTGTAATAAAGATTAAAATGTCCAACCTAAATAAAATTGTTTTGATGAGTCATAGCATCACTTACATAGTTTGATGGTTTAGGGTCTAGGGTTTGAGGATTAGGGTTGTTATTTATTAGGGTTTATGGTTAAAGTATAATTTTTGGGGTTTAGGGTTTATGTTTGTTATTTCTTAGGATGTAAAACCATAAACAATTTTATAAAATTAAATTTTACAAATATATAATTTAGGGTTTTAAAGTTTAGGTATTACTTTTAACGACGGTGATTGAGTCGTGAATATTGAGTTTACGTCGTATGGTGAAAAATCCGACGTCGTTTCTCTTTTAAACGACGTTTTGTTTACACGTGAGTCGTTTATTATTGTTTACAACGTCGGTAGTTAATTAACCCCGCCGTGGTTTGTTGTTGACATAAGAATATTTTATTATTTTTAATTCAAAATTTTAAAAATAAATTTAAAATAAATTCAAAAAATTCAACTTCAACTCCTATGAAGTCATTGATATATTTTCTTCCCCCTAAAACCCAAAAAAATGCAGTTTGTGTAATAAAAGATTAAAATGTCCAACCTAAATAAAATTGTTTTGATGAGTCATAGCATCACTTACATAGTTTGATGGTTTAGGGTTTAGGGTTTGGGGATTAGGGTTGTTATTTATTAGGGTTTATGGTTAAAGTATAATTTTGGGGTTTAGGGTTTATGTTTGTTATTTATTAGGATGTAAAACCATAAACAATTTTATAAAATTAAATTTTACAAATATATAATTTAGGGTTTTAAAGTTTAGGGTATTACTTTTAACGACGGTGATTGAGTCGTGGAATATGGAGTTTACGTCGTATGGTGAAAAATCCGACGTCGTTTCTCTTTTAAGCGACGTTTTGTTTACACGTGAGTCGTTTATTATTGTTTACTCGTCGGTAGTTAATTAACCCGCCGTGGTTTTTCATAGTTTTAACGCCTTTTTGATTTTGCGTGGTACATAGTTTTACCACGACGTCCTTAATGTAATAAGCGTCATGTTTAATGTTAAATTTTAACGACGCGTGTTTTTTCGGTCGATGTTTTAAAAAGCGCGCTTTCTTAAAATATTCGCGGGACCTAAAATTTTCAGATTTGGCTCTTATTTTTATACTTCTAACCCTGAACCCTAAAATTGTCAGATTTCGCGCAACATAACATTTCGCTCTCTCACTTCATCTCTAATTCAAAGTTGGGCCAGGCTGTGTCAAATCCAATTTGGTCATAATCTGTGAGCTCTGCCAACTGTAAGTACAAACCCTCTCTTCCCCTTGTAAATTCATTGAATGATATATTACGTTGTTTTGTTAAAGGGTTTTAGGTATATGTTTTGCGATTTGTTAATAATGTTGTTGGAGGTATGGGTTCATGGATTTTCTGTTTAATGTTTTCTTGATCACTCTCTGTTATGTTGAATTGGGAATGGATTTATTGTTTTCATGCTTAGTATATGTTGGTTTCACGTATATGTTGGTTTCTTGCTTGGTTTCATGTCTATGTTGTGTTCTTAATAGGGTTTTGGGATCTTGAAAATAAACTGGATATCGACGCGTTTTCAGGCATACGAAGACGGTTTTACTTTAAACCGTCGTTTTATTACTTATACAGCGGTGTTATGTACCTACCGTCGTGGTTATAATTAGACGACGTAAAATCCGTCGTCTATATATGTCAAATAAATCTGTTTTTGTTTAAAAACCGTCGTCTATGTTGTATATTACTTGCTATTAGACTTTATATAATCTGCTATAGTGATGGTCATTGCTTTCCTTTTTACTTTATTATATATAATAGGGTATAGTGTCGAAGATGGATAAGTCATGGATGTACTCGGATAGAAGATCGAAGCCATATGAGTTAGGGGTGGAAGCATTTTTGAACTTTTCTGTAGAAAATCTTCTAACTACCACACATATCCATTGTCCATGTGTTAAATGTGTTAATTTAAAATTGTTTGGGGTTGGAATTATAAGGGATCACTTATACTTTAATAGAGTTGACCAAAGCTATAAGAATTGGACATTTCACGGAGAACCTTGGGAAGCAGCTACTAATGCTAGTAGAAATGTTGAAGAAGATGATGACCATAGTAGGTACAGTTTTGTGTCTGAAGAAATAGAGATGGATGATAATGATTTTGGTGATTTTGGATCTGATCCTTATGAGTTTGCCAATGTGATTGGGGATGGAGATTAACCATTGTACCTGGTTGTAGAAAGTACACGAAGTTATCGGCATTAGTGAAGTTGTATAATTTGAAGGCAAAATATGGGATGAGTGATGGTGTTTCTGAATTATTGATACTTCAAGGCGATTTGCTTCGAGAAGGAAATACAATACTGCCTCTATGTATGAGGCAAAAAGACTTTGTGTGCATTGGGGCTGAGTTATGAGAAAATGCACGCATGCCCCAATGATTGCATCTTGTATAGGAAGGAGTATGAGGATTTAACTCATTGTCCTAATTGTGGTATCTCAAGGTGGAAGGAAGGCAAAGATTCAATCTTGAAAGAGGGTGTGCAGTGAAGGTGGTGTGGTATTTTCTCCAATTCCAAGGTTTAAAAGGATGTTTCGATCACATGAGACCGCTAAGAGTTTGACTTGGCATGCTGCTAGAAAATCAATTGACGGTTATATGTCTCATCCAGCGGATTCCCGTCTTGGAAACTTCTTGATGATAAATGGCCCGAGTTTGGTAATGAGCGAGAAACTTGAGATTGGCTCTGTCATCTGATGGATTCAATCCCCACAGTTCTCTAAGTAGCAGATATAGTTGCTGGCCAGTTATCTTAGTTACATATAATCTCCCTCCATGGCTGTGCATGAAGCGAAAGTTCATGATGTTGACCTTATTGATTTCCGGTCCTAAACAACCCGGAAATGATATAGACGTCTACTTGGAGCCTTTGATTGATGATTTAAAATCTTTGTGGGATGGGATTGGAGGAGTGTATGATGCACATAATGGAGAATACTTTACACTCAGAAGCTGCATTAATGTGGACAATTAATGATTTCCCGCCTATGGAAACTTATCTGGTTGTGTTGTTAAAGGATATAAAGCTTGTCAATATCGGCGATGATACACCTAGTCACAGTTGAAAAATGGCCACAAAATTTGTTACATTGGGCATAGAAAATGGTTACCGATCAATCATCCATATAGGAGGCAACGTGCAGCTTTTAATGGGAAACCTGAATATGGCACTCCTCCGAGCCATTAACCGGAGAAGAAGTGCTGCATATGGTTGAAGATGGTGACAGAGTTTGTTGGAAGAAGAAATCAATATTCTTTGATCTAGTATTGGAAATACCTTCCTGTGAGGCATGTCCTAGATGTTATGCACATTGAGAAGAATGTTTGCGATAGTATCATTGGTACATTGCTGGAGATCCCTGGAAAAAATAAAGATGGGATTGCTGCTCGATTAGATTTATTGAACATGGGGTCAAAACTGATTTGCAACCCGAGTATGGAGAAAGAGCGTGCTCGTTTGCCTCCGGGCCTTGGAATTTGTCAAGAGCAGAGAAGAGAGAGGTTTGCAATTCTTTCTATGGTATGAAGGTCCCTGAAGGTTATTCTTCAAATATAAAAAATCTTGTATCTTTACAAGATTCAAGACTTCTTGGCCTTAAATCACATGATTGTCATACCTTAATGCAACAATTGCTCCCTGTGGCAATTCGTTCTGTTTTGGAGAAGCCTGCAAGGTATGCAATAACTTCGTTTGTGCTTCTTCTTCAATGCTATATGTGCAAAGACTGTTGATGTTTCCAAGCTAGATAAGTTGGAAGAAGATGTAGTAGTTACTTTGTGTTTGCTTGAGAAGTACTTTCCCCCTTCATTCTTTGATATCATGGTTCATCTAGTAGTACATCTTGTCGAGAAGTTAAATGCATGTGTGGGCGATATTTTAGATGGATGTATCCATTTGAAAGATATATGAAAGTGCTAAAGGGGTATGTTGAATCGTACTCGTCCCAAGGTTGCATTGCTTGAGCGGTATATAGTCAAGAAGTGTAGAGTTTTGTACCGAGCATTTATCTGATGTTAGTACAGTTGGAGTGCCTTCAAGCCAAAAGATGGGAGTTTCAAAGCCATTATCGGTTGCAGTGAGCGTAGTTGATCGGGACTGTTGAACCAAGCACATCTATATGTCTTGGAGAATACGGAGAAGTCCTACCTTATATCGAGTGCATTATGAGTTTTATTCTTTAAGTTTCCATTTTAAATTATTTCTTATGTTTATCTTATATGTTTGGGACCGTAATACTTGAATTTTGTGTGTCATGTAGGCAACATATGATCCACATCCAGACTACTTATCCAAAATTTAGAAAGAGAACAAAGTGGTTGCAGGATAAGTACAATAGCACTTTCATTCAATAGCTACGCTTCAAGGTATATGTTATTGAATAACATATTGGACTTTTAATTTTCTTCTTTCTATGTTAGATTGAATTAAGTTATATGATTAATTTGCAGGTTCAAAGTGAGACTTAATGAGGAAGACAATCATAGGCGTATCAGAAAATTTAAGGTGGCTAGCAATGGTCCAAACATGGCAGTGCCATTATATAGGAGCTATCTCATTAAAGGTATTAAATTCAACATCAAGGCACAAGATGATGTGGGACAACTCAAAATAGTGGAGTTTATTTACTTGCACATACTATGCAAGTTGCTAGTGCCAAGGATAAAACCCAATTCTCTCAAATATGGGTTTCTATGGTGTCATTCAAGAAATTTGGGACCTTGACTACCAAAAGTTTACAATCCCAGTCTTTAGGTGTGATTGGATTGATAATACTTCTGGTCTTGTAGTGGACGAACTTGGATTTACCCTTGTAGATTTGAGTAAAATTGGACATAGGAATGACCAATTTGTTTTGGCTTCTCAAGTCAAACAAGTATTTTTTGTTGACGACCCAAATGCATCGTGGTTGGTCGGTAGTGTTATCAATGCCTAATAGAGAATATAATGATGTTATTGGTGATGATGTCTTAGGTGATGTGAGAATTGAGTGTGAGCCATTTACTAGGGGGATGCCAAATGTTGACACATTTGATGAAGTAGGTGGTTGAGTTAGGAGTCAAAATATTCGAGATGGGTGTGAAGATATATGGGTTGAATGATGCTTTTAATTGGCAGTGTATGACATTAATTTTGTAATATATTGTAATGTGATTTCTTCACTTTCATTATACAGGTTTTGGCCACAAAACAATCAGAACAAAATTACTGGTTCCAGATTACAAAACCACGACGGTTTTGATAAAAATGTGAAAAACAAGCGTCTGTTCTAATAAATAACGACGTTTGGAGCATTCAACGACCGCAATATATTTACCGGCGTCTTAAAGCAAAGTAACAATGAAGAACCACGACGCTATTGTGAAACGGTAATCCGGATAACACGTCGGACAAGCATAAAGAACCGCCATGTAATTCAAAATAACACGACTCCAATCCCATAATACCGACGTCTAAAAGATGAGAATTTTAACCTGAGCGTTACAAAAGACGACGTCGTCATGAATTTACCACGTCGTAAGTTCTTTAATAAACGAAGTGGAAAAGGATGAATTCACGACGGTATTTGAAGTCCATTAAATTCGTCGACGTTAAGATGAATTAGACGACGTTAATTTTTTTAATGAAGACGTAGAAATTATTAAACACGACGGTCTTTTTCATGGTACCGACGTTGTATATAGACGACAACGTCGTCCTTATAAATTACTGTGTCGTAATTAATGACCCCATCATTTTTTCCACGTCGTTTATTTTCAAAATATGACGTATAAATTCTGTAATACGGCTCTCATTTATTTGGAACCGACGTTGTTTATTCATTTCAACGTCGTCTAAGTAAATACATACGTCGTAATTAATGAACCTGACATCTATTTCCACGTCATAATTCGTAGAAAAATCGAAGTGGAAAATAGATTTTACGACGGTATTTGAAGTCCATTAAACTTGTCGACGTTAAGATATATGAATTAGACGAGCGTCAATTTTTAAATGAAGACGTATAAATTATTAAAGACGACAGTCTTTTTAATGGTGACGACGCGTTGTATATAGACTACAACGTCGTCATTATAAATTACTGATCGTAATTAATGACACCATCTTTTTCACGTCGTTTATTTTCAAAATATGACGTATAAATTCTGTAATACGGCTCTCATTTATTTGGAACCGACGTTATTTATCAAATTCAACGCCGTCTCTGTAAATATATGCGTCGTAAGTAATGACTGACATCTATTTCCACGTCATAATTCATAAAAAATCAAGGCGGAAAATTTATTTTACGACGGTTATGGGAAATGTTGTGACGTAGTAGGTGTCAATAACGTCGTCTATTATGATTGTAAAGACGTCGTATTTATATTTTTCATCCGCTTCCTTTTAACGACGTTTTTGTTGGAGTTGGTCGTCTATTCTCATCCTCGACTGTTTTTTATGTCTTTTTGCAGCACAAAGACGTCGGTTTTATTTTTTGATGACGTTTTTGTTTTAACAACGACGGTTATTCACCGTCGTGGTTTTGTTATGGAAAAGATGTCGGTTGGATTCCACGACGATTTGAAAACAGAATACACGACGGTGAATTCCCGTCGTGGTTTTCCTTTTTTGTAGTAGTGCCCATTCATTTCATATATGCAGAAAAAAACATGCATATGAAAAACATTTTGATTTGAAAACAAAAACTTCTTGTTAGCCCATAACTACAATAAGACTCAAATACAACAAAGAAACAAGGGGCTCAAATGGTAAAAATTGAAACAACAATCTGATCAGATGCCAAAAATATGAAAACTCTTCGTACCCTTAACAATCCCATGCCAGAAGAAAGACTGACAACTCTTGGTGAATCAGATAGCTGGAGGAGAGGAAGGAGTGCTTTGGTCATTTCTTGGCACCAAAGTAGTTTGTTTTCACACATGCTTCAGCTAACTCATAAATTTGAGCCGTTATTTCACTCCAATTCACTCGTACACCATCCTGCATCAAAGAAAAGATTGCATTTAGCTAGTCCATTTTTGAAATGAAAGATTTGTATTTGAAATTTATGTATGAAAGGTTTTAATCAGATCCACATATAATTTGGACTCTTGAAGATGCTAAAGGAAAACTTACCTTACCAATACCAAGACATCTAGTTTCCCAAATTTGGGCAGCAATGCTAGCAGTGTCTGCTACATTCAGCCGATGAAAACCACCAGGTGAGAGAGGCCACACTTCTTTCAATTTTTCAATAGCTTCAAGCTCCATTTTCTCATCTAAAGCAATTAACACCACCATGATCCCATTTGAAGCCAACTTTCTAACTTTTCCAAATCAATCCCCTGATTTGAACCTGTAACAATTGCATACCCGAAATAAAGAGAAAAGGAAAAATGGTATTAAAATTTAATGAAATATGGGTTGTGGTGGCCAAGGAGTCTGATAGAAGTGAAGCTTAAAAACATCATGGAAGCAGCAGGTAGTACTTCTTTGCTACTTCTGCCATTGTTGATGGGATTCTAGATTTGCTTTCTGATTTTGCATGACCATATAACATGGGCTTTGTTTCTATATTTGTGACCTAGGCCATCGAGAATATACTCGATAAGCTCTTCATCTGTCATTTGAGATCCAGCCGCAAGAAGAGAATCATAGAGGGATTTGGCATGCATCAAGTACTCAGCAACCGTGTTTTCTGATTCTTTCTTCAAGGTCCTTATTTGATCTCGTAGGGTACGAACATAAGTCTTAGAGAGACGAGAGAGTCTCTTGTCAAGGAGAGACCATGCTTCTGATGCTGTCGTACAAGGAATAAGGAGAGTTTTGATTTGTGGGGATGAAGTGGACTTGATCCAACTCAACACAAGCCTGTCTTTGGAGTAGGCAGGATTGATGGAGCCATCTACTAGTTTCTTGTCAGGTCGTGCATCACTTTTCACAACTTCCTCGAGGTCATGAATCTCTAGGAGATCCTGAAATTGAGACTTCCAGCACAAATAGTTATTACGATCCATGGGTATGGAGAAAAGATAAGAGAGAATATGAGAAATATTGAATGAGGTAGGGAGTGATGATGTTTGGTTGGTCATGGTTGTGGATGAATTGTTTTGTGAGATTAAGGATTCTACAAAAGGGGAAATAGAAGAAGACTGAGTGGGAGTCATAGAATCCAGGATCGAGTGGCTTTAGCCCATATTGGCTCTAATACCATATAGAAGAATTAGAACATGGCAGATATTTGGGGAATAGCACGATGACTATTGATTTCTATTCATGCTTGCTTTATACAATTACAATTTGACTATTGATACAACACATATGGTAATATTAGTCCTAGAAGGTAACAAGGTAACAAGATAACAAAGATTACAAGAGATTGATATAATTCCTGAAATCACGTATGATCAGTAGAATGATACGAGGATGAGGAATTCAAGGCTCTGATGTCGTGGTGATTGGATGTAATATTAGCATGATTGTATGCATCATTAGTGTTGTTCTCTTCAAACGACGCCAAAGCTTGCACACAAACATGCATCGGACGATGGTTTTAATTGGAATTTTGTTGAAAATCTCCTCTAAAATGTGGTTTGGAAGTTGGAGAATGCAGGGATTATGATCCCCTTTTTGCTTCTTCTTCATGGATGAAACTATGTCGGTTTTTATTCCTATGGAAAGGAAGGAAGCCTTGCGGAGGCCTAATCCGAGAAGAAGCCATTTGGGTGTGATAGGGTTTAGGACTCCTGGAGGATCGATGACTATAAATCTCCCAAGGCATTCGACGACTGTAAATCTGCCCAGGTACTCGAAGGTGCAAAAGGAATTTACGGTAATGAAAGCAATAACATTGAAGTCATTTGCTTTATTTATTTTATTTATTTTTTGCCAGCAAAGTATAGAACTTCATTCATCAAAGAATACATTAACATGAGTTGCTAATTGTGGGAATAGCCCAAGAAGGAGGCAATCGTTCCCAAACACATGATTTGTGAGTTTACACAAATCAGCTTGTCTCTAGAACAACCCCAGTATATATGTTAATGTAAATATTCCATGAGCTGAAGAATTTTTTTTGTTTTATTTGTTAAAAAAATAATAATAATGCTAAAAGACTCCAACAATATTCAAATGTATAACATAATTCCATTCCGAGGTACCATTCCAATTTCTTCCCAAAAAACTCAACGTTTTCGAGAGTAAAATAGCATACATGAAGTTTGAAGTTGAACTTGCACACAATTGGAAAAGACCACACAAATATACATACTTAACTAGCTTTGACATATAATTTAATACTCTCGATCTAATCTGGAGATCGCGCTCTAACCCCTGATAATATGTCTAGGCGAAACAAAGCTTGGAATAAGGACATGTGCATCAACAAAGTGTCCTGTCCCCTCAAGCTCAACGTCCACAAAACCTTTCAAGAAGCATAAGCCATCAATTTCCCACGAATAAGCAACAAGACTTGCCCATCCTAAAACTTGAAAACGTGAGTTGAAGGAGATCCAATCATAACAATTTTAAGCTCTAGGCTCCAAGACTCCTTAACCCCATACTCCTTCATCACCCAAATACTCATCGTGTCCTCCGATCCTACAGTTACAGTTACAGTTACAGAGAGACAACCCTTAAGACCCTACAGTCCAATCTAGATCTAGTCCTTCCTTTCAAATCCCAACCATGGGTAAGGGAAAACCTTGAAAATCCTCACTTTCAAGATCAAAGGCAAATATCACAACCCTTGACCAATCAATCCAATGAAGAAACCCGCTAAGCACAAATCCCATATAATTTGTAATATAAATGGGACGTAATATTCCCAACGCTTCTCCATGCCCCAAAGCCAACAGTCAAAACCAATACCTTTGTTTCCGGTTCACAAGGCCATCAACGTCGACACCTGAACCGAACAACCTTATAAGCACCACTCATGGGGACTAAACCCAAAACCACGGGGAACATTACTCATGTTTTCACTACGCGGTGTTGGAAGTGCTAAAGACTCACCAGTGATGAGATTGGATACGTAGAAAGAGTCACTCTTGTTGTTTCTATAATTGTATTTGTAGAGGCAGAGGAAGCCGTTGCACAAACCCACAATATTCATGCCAGCAGTAGTACTAGTTAGCACAATCCGATCTCTACAAACCTTCAATGCTATGTCTGTTGGCTGCGCAAATCTCACGGCCTGGTGCTCCGGGCCGAGGGATATGCGTTAACACATGACGCCTTCTTTTGGATGCGGTGCGGTTGTACGCGGGGCGCGACGGCCCATCAGTGCCGAGATGGTGATGAGGTTTGGGTAGAAGATGGTTAAATGATGCGCCTGTTTTGAGTTCGACTCCTAATCAAATGATTGTGGCGAGAGAGGAACTGATCTCGACGCCGTCGACTTCACGGCCTGAGCTACAAGGCCGTTTAGTGGTGGTGTTGGTGGCGGGTTTTAGGCAAAGGTGCTCCGACGCGTTGCTCAGAGAGCGACGGTCGTATGATATATGGGGTGAATGAGATGATAACAGAGATGGTGCTCCAGCGCCTTGAAAATCAAGGGTCGTATGATATATTGATGAATGGATTTTCCTTACAATCTACCACTACTCCTAGGAAAGCAAATAAAGGTATTGAAAGTGCATTACAGGAAAATATAATTTGCTCCGTGGGAGGCTTTTGGTGTGGTGTTTAAACCATTTGAATGTAGTCTTGACCTTAGTATTTATAGGGGGAGTCCTGGAGGGACAATCGAGGCTGAAAAGATCTGCGTGGTGGAGCCTGATCGGGGCAAGTGGGTAGTCAAATCGGCATTTAGGATCGTGAAGCATGGTGGTGTGACCCCCATAAATCCCGGTAAATCTCGCCACCGCCTGATCATGGGTTCTGCCTTAGCCGTGGGAACGCATTTAATTTTCTCGCTCGGTGGTTGGTGATCTGACCTCAAGTTGTAAGAATACTTGTGAGAATGTTTGCACCTAACCACTCTAATTTCCACCACCAAATCCTGACTTTAGTCACTTCCCCTCTTCCCTCGTGCATTAAATGCTTCTTGCGACTAGTGGGTTTGCTGCGGTAGTCAGAGGCATTACTTCATTAAATGGGGCGTGGGACCCTGAGACCACGTGGCGATTTGATCACAATATCTTTGGCCGTGTCTTTACGGCCTTCGGCTTCGGCCTATAATCTGCGATCGGCGAGAGGATTACGCTTTGCAGCTTTTCTTTTGTTTTCGGGAAGGCGA
This sequence comes from Prunus mume, assembly GCF_029339155.1. Taxonomy (NCBI): domain Eukaryota; kingdom Viridiplantae; phylum Streptophyta; class Magnoliopsida; order Rosales; family Rosaceae; genus Prunus; species Prunus mume. The sequence goes on from NC_142699.1 coordinate 40,167,433, forward strand.
AATGTTTAACGAAACATGGCCGCTTCAGTTCATGAGTAGGTGCTAGGCCGAGAGAAGTCCTTCATCTTTATGATCGTGATTTATTAGGCACAAACAATGTCATTTGGGCTAGGGGTGGCAAGGTGACCACCTCGATCTGGCAGCCGTATATGTCTTCGAACAGAAGACAAGTAGTTCGTGAAAAGAGCTGTTCCGTGAATTTGGGGTCCGATATCAAATGACGCTAGAACTTGCAAACGAACAAGCATCGGACGATGGTTTGAATTGGAATTTTGCGGAAGATCTCCTCTATATGCTACAGTTGATGACTTGGTCTGCTTATCCGACCCTAATATCAACCAAAATTTATCTGAGTATCTTCATACACTTTCTTTCTAAACTTTATCCCCAACTTTCTTTGCAACGTCTATTCCACTTTCTTACTAACTTATTCTAATAAACAGCCTCATGCTTAGATGAAGAACTTGAAGGGGCAAAAGGATTTTACCAGTAAACTAAATACAAATTTATAAATAAATCAAATCCTAGACATGTATTTATAAAAAAAACCCAAATACTATTTAAACATAGAAACACACCCAAAATCAACCCCAAAGTCAACAATTGTATATTTTTTGGTGTGTTTATAAATGGGTTTTGAGTGTGTGTAATGATGGGTTTTGGGTGTGTTTATAAAGTGTTTTGGGTGTTGGGTTTTTTTATAATTTCAGCTCCTATTTTGGGTGTTCATAGTTTGGTCTTTTTAGTTTTGCCAGTAAACTATAGAACTCTTCATCCATCAAAGAAAACATTAACATATGAGTTGCTAATGTTGGGAATAACCCAGGAAGGAGGCAATCGTTCTCAAACACAAGATTTGTTTATCATTAATTGCCAATCCTTCTCATAACAACTCAAATCGAATCGACAATCATGTCTATTTTACATAGATCAGATTGTCTGCAACAACCCTAATATAAGTTGACTCAAATATTGAATGAGCTAAAGAAATTTATTTGTTTAACTTGTTTAAAAAAATAGAAACAAGTGCATATAGTTTCAAACTCCAACAGTTCAAATCTATATAACATTATTCCATTCCCATATCTTTCAAAAGCTCAACTTTTCGATAGTAAAATAACAGACATGAAGTTTGAATTGCACACAACAGCAAAAGACCAAATTGAAACTTAACTAGCTTTGACATATAATAATACTCCCGATTTGATCCGGAGCTGGAGCTATATCCCCTGATAATATGTTTAGGCGAAACAAAGCTTGGAATATGGGCATGTGCAGAAATAAAGTATATCCCATCAAACTCAACGTCCACATGACCCTTCCCAGAAGCATAAGCCAGCAATTTCCCACCATTAAACAACAAGACTCGCCCATCCCCAAACTTCAACAAGACTGGCCCATCCCCAAACTTCAAGCAGATTCGCCCATTCTGAAAAAAAAGCTGCTGGCAAGGACGTTGAACTGCGATGCCTCCAATTGTAAGCTTTAGGCTCCAAGACTCCTTAACCCCATGCTCCTTCATCACCCAAATACTCATTTTTCTCTGGGAATCTACGATTCTGATTCTTGAGAGGCAACCACGCAAGACGCTAAAGTCCAGTCTTGATATATTATTCCATCCTTCCAAATCCCAACTGGGGGGTAGGGGCAACTCTTGGAAAACCTCTCTTTCAAGATCAAAGGCACATATCAGAGCCCTTGACCAATCAATCCAATGAAGAAACCCACTAACACAAACCCCATATAGCATGTAGTCCAACTTGTAGCTAAAATTCCCAAGGCTTCTCCAAGCCCCAGAGCCAACGGTCAAAACCAATACCTCCATACGGTTCATCATCCCATTGACTTTTAGGCCTGAACCGAACAAGCTTATAGGCACCACTCATGGGACTAAACCCAAACCCACATGGAAAACTAATTACGCACTCATCTGGCGGTGTTGGAAGAGCCAAAGACTCACCCGTGACGGGATTGGATATGTATAAACGGCTATACGGCGGATTCCAATAGTCTAATTTGTAGAAGCAGAGTAAGCCGTTGCACGAACTCACAATATTCATCTCTTTAGGAAGTACAATTGTATCTTTCAGAAGCTTCAGTGCAACGTCGTTTGAGCCCAAGGAGTCATTTTTAGGGTGGCCAAAGGGTCGGAACCGTATCCTCGTAAAGAAGACAAGTCGTTCCCAAAAACAGTTGTTCAGTGAATTCGGGGTCTGATAGCAAACGATGCCAAAACTTGCACACGAACCTGCATTGGACAAGGGTTTTAATTTGAATTTTGCTGAAGATCTCCCCTAATATGTGGCTTGGAAGTTGCAGAATGTAGGGAATATTATGATCCTCTTTTTGTTTCTCCATGGATGAAACTCTCTCGTTTTCTCCACTGTCATCATAGATGCTTTTTGTCATGGCTGCGATGCTTTAGGGTGGGTTTCGGGTACTTTTCATTATATAACCCAAAATTTGGCCCTTACGTTTAAAAATGCAAGTTTTTATAAAATAAAAAAATCTTGATTTTTTTATTTAAACCCCACACTCCTCTTAGTTCACCCCAATACTTAAATCATTAAGCTGTAAGTTTTATTATTGTGTAAAAAGACAAAAAAGGTCATCAAACTTAATACTTAACCCTAGTACATCTATACACACACCCCACACACCCCACAACTCTTCAAATTAAGTTTTAAAAAAATACAAACTCTTCTACATCCTATGCCATATTACGTTTCTCTTTTAAAGACGTAGAACATTGAAGAGCCTACCTCTTTGAAATCTGCGCGGAAGCTGATGGAATGACTTGTTGATTGTTTCGCTATAATGATCATTCTCTTCCCTTTGTTGATTGCTTTTTTTTGGGGGTACTCTTGGCTGTTGATTGCTTGATTGTTTTGATTTTTGATTTAAAATTTATACTTGATGTTTTGGTAAAACTGTTCTCTTTCTCTAGAAAGTATTGAATTTTTCTTCATATTATATTAATTGACATACACGTTCAAAAGGCACGAAACTAAGAGATTCATGGGAATATTGTTAAGTTGGGTTTTTATTATCCTGCTGAGAAGAGGGAGAGAAGAAGCCCAAGCTTTGATAATGGTCCTACAATTTGCTGGGTTCGTCGTATATCAAAAGACAAGTACTTCTACTTTGGCTATGAGCAATGGATTGCTTTGTCATATCATATAAGTTTTCCAACCTGAAATTTGGTATCTTTCCTTGTTTTAGCTGTGTTTTATGCAGCTGTGTTTTTTTCGGTCCAATTTAGATTCAGAAAACAAATTACTTTGAGTATAAAAGATTAATACATGCACGAATAAGAATGCTGCCACAACGAACCAATGCACTGCAAAACTCAAGGAAGAATATGAAGCAACAACAATTTATATCAGTTTGAAACTTGAAGGAATTCTTTTAAGGACAATTATTCAAATGTCAAACAAGCCACGTGAAGTTTTTCAGTGTAAACATGAATGGGCTAAGCTTGTGGACTTAAGTTAAATTGTATGTTTATGCACTTGAAAACAGACAATGAATAAGACTCTGAAATATCATCAAAAAAATTAATTTAATACTTACTATTTCTCATGCTCAGAACGTATTTTCTCCTTGTGGGGTTTAAATATGAAATCTCTTTTATTTCTTATTTTTTCAGATTGGGATGTATTTAAGGGTAGTTTGGGAAGATAGTGAGGTTTACTTAGAAATTGTGAAAATTTAAATTAAAAGTTGGGGTGAACTTAGAACATGGGGTGAACTAAGAGAAGTGTGGGGTTTAAATAGAAAATCTCATTTTTATTCTTATCATTTATTTTAAAATATTTCAAGCTCTGGTCTTTGAATGCTCTGTATTGTTTGTTGATAGATTCGTTTGTAGATGCTCTCTTGTTTTTTGACTAAACAAATCAAGGTTGATCCAACAAATGAAACAAATTAGCAATAGTATTCTATTATTGCAAACTTTTCAGCTATATAGTTTTTATATACGTAATGAATATCTCCAATCTGTGAGCCATCTAATTCCTACATGATCTGTGTAAGTTCTTTGCAATGGCACGATTCACATCCAGTAGTAACAAAACAGTACAGCAGTGAAATTGTACTTTTGAGGTGTAGCATCACCCTGCTAACCCACAAATAAAGAAGTGGAGAATATCGAAGAGCTTAAGCCGCTATGATTAGGCCAATAATTTATATCAAGGTGATGGCCTACTTTGGTCCCATTACACGAGTAATGCAAATGTTTTGAAGAACAAGCTGGATGTTCACAAGCATGTGCGATTAACACTTAGGAATACATGGTTTGATTTGCTTTTTATAATAAAGCATTGTACTTTTGAGGTTCCTGCAATTATGACATATAGTCTACCTATCTAAACACTTAGATGCATTTATAAAAAAAAAACAGTTGCATTTGCAGACTCCAGGAGGGGCAGGACATGAAATCCTGCTTCAAATTTCCAAGGTGGCTTATCACCAGGTCCCAGCATCATAGGTAGATAGTCTTTTTACGTTGCAAATTCGAAATCTTTTTTCGTTCATGAACTATTCTAGGAACATTATTATTTCATGAAATTGAAAACACTTTTAGTCAAAATGATGAGACCTCTTTTAAAAGGAAGTAGAGGCCAGAAGGACTGCCCTTGGGAAGCATTGCCAACCTAACAACACTTTCAGCACCTTCATCAATGGTTAATATGCCAGCATTGAAAGTCATATCTGTTTTGACAAATCCAGGGCAGACACAGTTGACGAAGAAATTCGGGTACTTCTTGGCCACGAATCTAGTGTATGCATTCAGTGTTGCTTTTGAAAGTATATAGGCAGAGAGGGAAGGAGGCCAGCCTTTGGTTTCTAGCATATCTTCTTTGAAGTCTTTGAGAAACTCATTCAAAACATCATCTATTCTCTCTTCTGTAAGTTTCTCAGCATCACTCAACACCCCTTTGGCCCATTCATTTGGGATATTCTGAAACAACACGCAGGCAGGAGAAATTTAGTTTGCTTATAATGTAGAATAAGAAAATTTTGATTGGATACAGAGAACCTGCACCTGCATAAAAATAAGTATAGGTGTTCCATAATTACCATTGATCTTTTGTTAGGCCATAGCTACAATATGCCTCAAATGAACAAAGAAACAAAGGGGTTTATTAAGTTCTTAAATCCTATGAGGATCCCGAAAATATGAAACTCTTCATACCTTTAATGCTGCCACGGTAGAAGTAAGATTGATAATTCTTGGTGTATCGGATAGCTGGAGGAGGGGAAGGAGTGCTTTGGTCATTTTCTTGGCACCAAAGTAGTTTGTTTTCACACATTCTTCAGCTAACTCATACGTTTGAGTCATTAATTCACTCCAGTTGACTTCTACTCCTTCCTGCATCAAGGAGAAGAAACTTTATATGTTATCTTGGTTGTAATTATATGTTCTTATGCAGTCCAAACATTGGATCTTTAAACAACGCACAATTACTTACTGATCAACTTACCTTACCAAGACCTGAAGCTGCAGCAGCTCTCATAGCTTCAGGGTCTACAATGGTTCCACCAACCCCTGCATTGTTTACCTGTGGAAGTTCCAACACTTCTAGTTTTCGGTACATTTATCCCAACTAAAACCATAAATTCAACCAAGTAAAATTGTAACATCCATCCTGTTAATTACTTTGAGATTCCCTGTCTTTACAGTTGAATTATGCTAGGTTAAGCTATAAACCTAAAATTTAGAAGTTACATAGTGAAAAAATAAAGTTTACCATATTGAATTAGACTGCTCCAGATCTAGTTTTAGCATTTATTTCTTATAAGTTAACAGCATATATTCTATGACAATAGCATGAACAAAGAGATGCAGAAGTTGATTATACCAAGATATCTAGTTTCCCAAATTGGACTTTGACAAAATCTGCAAGGGACGTAATGCTTGCAGCATCTGTTACATCAAGCTGATGAAAAACCACAAGGTCTGAGAGGCCAAACTCTTTCAATTTATTAACAGCTTCAAGACCCCTCTTCTCGTCTCTTGCAGTTAACACAACTATGAACCCATTTGAAGCCAACTGCCTAACTGTGGCAAATCCAACCCCTTTATTAGCTCCTGTGACCACTGCATACCTGACAAAAAGAATAAGAAAAGGGTGTTATATAATGTTTCTGGCCAAGGGGTTGTGTATATATGAATCTTAAAAACAACAGGGAAGCAGTTTGGTAATACCCCTGGCTCTTTGCTGCTTCTGCCATTGTTGATAGGCTTTTTAGCTCTCTTTTCTGATATTTGTACCTCTGCAAATACAATGTACATTGTTTTTATGGTCATTTTCTATTTGTATTGTTTCTTCCAAAGCATTCAACGATTTGTTTTTGGTTGCTTAATTTTGTCTTCTTTTGCCTGTTCTTTCTTACTTATTTTTACTAAACAAGGCATGATACATGAATAGTCTACTGCCATATTTGCCACTTTGTAGTTTGTGTCTCACTCAGTCAGGAGGACCAACCTCAACTCTTAGTCCAAGTTAGAAAGTCCAACAAAAGTCAACCGTTGTTGTGGTTAATGTGTCAATATTACATTGAGAATTCAAGAGATAGTCTTGTATGATTGAATATTACAAGAACTTGAAAAATGGTCTTTCACTCTGTTACACTCAAAAGGGTGTGACTTCTTGTGAAAGAAAGAAGAGACCAGAAGGACTACAATTTCAAAACACTGCTAACCCCACAACAATTTCAGCGGCTCCATCAATGGTGAAGATGCCAGCATTGAAGTTGAAATCTGTTTTGACAAATCCAGGGCATAGACAGTTGGCGCAGATACTTGGGTACTTCTTGGCATGAAGGAGAAGAAAGTTCATATTTTCTCTCTGTCATAATTATTGGTAACCTTCCAACAATGAGCCTCTACCAACCCACATAAGACCAAAAATTTTGTGCATCTAAACCAGACACTAGCTTCACTTAAGGTTCAAGTAATGTATTATTTGATTGCTAATGTATCAACATTTTATCTATCAAGAATCAAAGAACTCTGTAACCAGGTAATTAGGCAGCTAGTGTTTGTTCAGAAGTTCATGTCATATGAAAGGAGCTCTTGGAATCATGTTATGGAGGCAAGAACTGTTCTACACAGATAATAGTGTGATTGTATTTAGAAACAAAAAGGTACAATTTAACTAGACTAGTCCACTGGATAAAAATATTAGAAAAGTTGATAGAGGTCCAAAAATCCAACTAATAGTTGGGTTTAGTCCTTGAATAATTGTTTGTTGATACAAGTCCTTTGACTAGTTTGCCATGTAGATTACATTCCATTTTTGACATGTTGACTCAATCTTTTGTATTTAAATTTTTTGTTCCTATTATATCCCTATTGTATAAAACAGGTAAGATGAGGATTTATAGGCCATTAATGATCATATTTTATCATGTAATTAAAGGAATAATTGTATTTACTTGCCATTTTCAACCAATGTCATATCTTGTAAATCTCTCGAATATGGTGGCTACAAGGTTTGCATACCTGGCTATACAATTGATTGGGAGGATTGCAATTGAAGAAAGCCTAATTAGTGTCTTGCATTCATATTAAATTTGGAAAGTAAATACTGTCTTTTTTGAAAAAGCTTTGACTTTTCCAAAAGTGAAAAAAAAATTTTGGCTAAAACCTAAATTTACTTTTAATTTATTCCTCACAGATTAAAAACCTATTTAATTCAAATTTCATCTATATATATAGAAACTATATTTTTTAGAATTCTATATTCGTAGCTTTATTAAATTGGTAGCATATACCTACCTTTTAGCTATAAATTAATTTATATACTGAGTTTTTCAAAATTCTTTGATGGAATTTTTTTCTCATAAAGTTAATTTTTTAATATACCTAGTATGGAGGTATAACTTTTTTTTATTTTAAACATATGTGTTTTACCTGTCATTGAGGTGCATCCAATATGTGTTTTACGTAGTACTGAGGTGCATCAAATATGTACTATACCTATTAGATAGGTATATCAATTTCAATGGTCAGTAGGGTATTGTACCTGGAGCATAGGTTATCAAATTTAAGAATAATATTAATAGTTCATGAAGAAATAAACGAGTACAATGAGATGGGGGAAAAAACAACATGTGAATTATTAATCCCTTTCGCAAAGTTATAAAACTAAAAAATAGTACAACTTGACAATTGGTGACAAACAATTGAAAATTTTAATCATTATTATCTTTAGGTACATAGAGTGGAAAAAAAACATTATACTACAAAAAGCTACACAACAATGAAATTAAAACCTAAAACAAACATAAAAGACGGGAAAGAAAACAATAATAGTATATGAGTGGGCAATTGTATTATGAACGAATAATAAAAGGAGTACACAATAAAATAAGTGACAATGGATTAACATATTTATGCACAATATGTGCATTAATAAAATCCACGTTGAATAGGAATTTGTACAAATCAAGCATGTTTCGACATTTACATTCAAAATGCAATTATTCCTTTAGTTACATAATCAAACATGATCATTAATATCCTATAAATCCTCATCTTACCCGTTTTATACAATAGGGATATAATAGGAACAAAAAATTTAAATACAAATCAGTTAAATACAAAAGATTGAGTCAGCATGTCAAAAATGGAATGTAATCTACATGGCAAACTAGTCAAAGGACTTGTATCAACAAATAATTATTCAAGGACTTAGAACCAACTATTAGTTGGATTTTTGGATGTCTATCAACTTTTCTAAAAAAAAATGATCGATAATTTTCGAAATGAGCATAAAAATGAGAAAGAGAAGCTGATTATACATACCAAGATGTCTAGTTTGCCAACTGGGTTGTGACAAAATTTGCAAGGGAAGCAATGCCAGAAGGGTCTTTCACTCTGTTAGCTGATTAAACACCACACGGTCTGAGAGGCCACACTCTTTTAATTTTTCAACAGCTTCAATACGCTTCTTCTCATCTCTAGTGAAATTAGAGGTGCATTGATTTTTCATTTGGGCTGGCTCGGCAAAAAAGAAACCTGCCAATAAAAAAAAATAAAAATAAAAACAGAAAACTTGGGTATTTAATTCTTATCCTATTAGGAAAATAAATCAAGAAAACAGAAAACTTGGGAGCCGAGCTAATTTCAGTCCAACTCCAACAGAAAACTTGGGTATTTAATTCTTGCCATATTCCGCCTCTTCCGCCTTCTCTTGCCCTCTCTCTCTCTCTCTCTCTCTAACACAAACTAGGAATCCTCAATTTTTGGTTCTTTATCTGAATGCTTTTTATTTTCGGACTCCTCATCTTGACAGCACACGTAACTCCTAATCCATAGTTAATTTAAATCCTCTCTCTCTATATATATATAGGGCCAACGAGCCTTGATAGCACACCTAACTCCTAAACCTGACTTATTTTACATCAGAGGCATTCTAGAATCAACAATAATGAATTCTGAATCTTTTTTTGCTGAAACTAGGCCTACTGCTGTTAATGCCAGGAGCTCTAATCACTGGCGGACCCAAGAATTTTTCAGGGAAGGGGCAATTTGTAAAACACTAAAAGCTCAAAAAAAAAAAACACCAAAAACATAGACAATCAAATACCTTAGAATTTCTTATCCAAAAAAAAAACCTTAGAATTTAAACAATACTAATGTCATTTGTAATTCATAGAAAAAAAATAGAACATTACAATTAAGTCACAATTGTTCACCGTGAGCTTTCATATCATGAAAACAATGACAATATTTTATACAAACTTGGTTTCTTTTCTTTTTTTTAAATAATGCAATTTTATACATACTTGATTGATATTAACATTGCAGACTTTGTAAATAATTAATATTGCAGCCCTACAAATTTATGTGAGGACAATCCTTATTTATGGCCCAATTTGTTTTTCATCCAATGACCCAATTGATTTATCATATACTAAATAGCATGTAGGAATTTGCCGTCGCACTCACATGTTTATTCCTCTCTCTTTTTTGGGGCTTTGTACGACATGGCGTCGTTTTGCTCAAAACTTTAAAAACAAAAGGACAGCAGCTGTGATGCACGCATCAAAAGAAAGGAACCCAGACAAGTTCGCTAAGCTTTTTTTCAAACACTTAGAGTGCAACAGCAAGAGCAGGAGGTGCAACCCAGCAGCTTTAATGGAGATTTCGGCGGAGGTGCAGGGTGAACCTCCTTGCGCTGTCAGAGTCCATGATGGCTCTATCTTGGCGATGGGTTGTTGTGAGATGCCATTGTTGAAGGCGGTGATGTTATTGGTTGCGGTTTTCGTGTTTGCTTCAACTGTGTAGGTGGCATGTTTTAATATTATTTTAGATCAAAATTTTAAGTTATTTTAATATTAGTTATGGTTTACGTAAATACAAGCCCACACACTTTCGCGCCGCCTGCGAGAGGCTTTTTTTAAAAAAAAAAAATTATTTTATTTTAGAATTAAAAAAAGATAATGATTAGTTGTGTTTCATAAAAATATGATCTATTATTTGATTTTTCTTTTAATTTTAATTTTTTTAAATATAAAAAAGTATAAATTACCATATTATCCTCATTTAATTAATAATTTCAATGTCACCTTTGGGTATTTTGAATATTTTACCATTATTATTATTAGCCTCTCCGAACGCACTTCCGCTCCCGAGTGAGGCCTTTTTAAAATAAAAAAAATTATTTATTTTAGAATTAAAAATAATAATGGATTTTTGTGTTCCACAAAAATAGGATCCATTATATAAATTTTCTTTTAATTTTAATTTTTTAAAATATCAAAAGTGTGAATTTACCATATTATCCTCATTTAATTAATTAATTCAAATTCTTAATGTTTGTATTAACCGATGACATTTTCTAGTATTTTGAATCTTTTATCATTTTCTACCTTTTGTTTTATATATATATATATATATATATATTAATTATTTTTTAACGATTAATCTTAATCTTGCAGGATCCATGAGGTTATTACTCCCGTGTCATGGGCCGACCAGGTGCAAACATGGCTCCGTCAATTAAAGACCAAGCTGGACAAAGCAGCCTAGTCCCACATCAACGGCCCAGCCCAGAAATTCTTGGGGCAACTAACGGAACTTGATACTACTAGACCCTTGACAATTTGTTTTTTGTTTCCTGTTCTTAATATAATCTTAGTTTCATTTTATTAATAGTAATCATTTATTACTATTTCTTTTTTTCTTTTTTTTCCCTTTTTTGAGGACCTTTCCTATTTAGAGGGGTGATACTAGGAGTGGCATTTTAGACCAAAAAACTACATAAATGAACCGAGATATTACTGCATTTGAACCGAACAAGAGGGAAAACCGACTGCAATTTGCGGCTTGAGGAACCGCACCGCAATTGCAACCAACCAACCAATTAATTACAAAATCAATTTAAAGCTAGATATTTGGTGTGTCTACAAAATTGTTTTTAAAATAAATTTCAATAATGTTAGTATTCAAAAACTAATCAAGTACACCATATTTTATAACCCTTGATTTAAAAAAAATACAAATAAAAAACACAGTCGCATTTGGCCAGCTTGTATCATATAGATCATATATATTTCAAACTAATTCATTGAAATTGTGTCCCTTTTAATTATGATATTATTTCACTAAATTTTTATTAAGTATTAACATTCTGACATTATTTCTTTGTATAAATTTAGTTACATATTTGAATTTGTGGTTTGCAGTTGTGTACATCCTCTTTACACACTTCTATATCTGTAATTGGGAGTTTGCTTCGACAAAATTTAAAATTTTATAATTATATTTCTTTTGTTTCGAAACAAATTTAAAAGGTAAATAAATAAATAAAGCTTTAATTAATTTGGCTCGAATCTTTACACTGGCTATTCATTTGGAATAACTAATTGTTTTTTTTCTTCGAAGCATAGACTATAGCTTATTTTATTAATATTTTAACTGCTGACTTTATTTCAACAGCATTAATATATTAATGTTCTATTCATATTGTTGACGCAGAAAAATGGTTCGGCACTTTCCCCCGCAACTTAATGATGTTGGGCCTTTGGTATGCTCTGGGCCTCGGTAGAACGCGTGATCTGCAAGATAACAAATGCTCGGTAAGACCTAGGGCACTGGTGTGGTACCGGCCGAAGGCTCTCCGATGCTAGAGTAAGTCTGATTTAGTAAAATTGAACTACTGAGATCAATAGGCAGTATGCCGTGAGTTTTGATTACCTCCATTTTGGGGAATTGTGCTTCTTTTATAGACCTTGGGAGGTGTGCAAGCTGTGTAGAATTTCGATGTGGGATTGCAACTATCGATTATGGGCTTGCCACATGTCCTAGAGGAGGAGGTTGCCCTAATTGTTGGATTGGTATACTGAGTGCCGAAGCAAGGTGCCAAGGCTACCACAAACCCGATCTTGTCCACGCGTCCAATTCTTATTGGCTTTGGCTTCTGGAGTACCTGCCGAAGGGGTTGATTGGTCAGAACCGTGATCTTGTGCGCCTGGAAGTATGGGCGAGCCTTCAAGCTAAGACGACGAGGGCTAGAGCTAAGCTGTTCTAAGGGGGGATACCGAAGCTCTGCGCTCTGCAGCGCTTGCGACATAGAAGATCGGTAGTTCGCCTTCTCTAGCTTCCGTATCAACAATGAGCTGACGGCAGTCTGGATACCGAAAGGTAGAGAAGGAGGACTTCTCTAGGAAGTGGTTTTGACAATAGTGGTGCCTTGCTCATGTAGTTCTTTAGGTCTTGAAATGCCTTGTCGCATTCGGAGGTCCACGCAATATGCTGTTTGCCCAATTTCAAGGCTTTAAAGAACGGTACACATTTATTGGTAGCCTTGGAGATGAAGCGAGTTAAGGCAGCGATACGTCCGGTAAGGCTATGAATGTCCTTCTGCGTTTTTGACCTCTCCATGTCGATTATGGCCTTGATTTTCTCGGGATTTGCTTCGATCCCTCTCTAACTAATCATGAACCCAAGAAACTTACCTGAAGACACATCGAATGTGCACTTCGTTGGGTTTAGTCTCATTCGGTAATCCTTTAGTATACCAAACATAAGGGCCATGTTTTCCAAATGCTCCCCTGTCGTTCGGCTTTTCACCAACATATTGTCAACATACACCTTCATGATGCTGCCGATATATTTAGCGAAAATTTGGTTGACAAGCCTTTGATATGTTTCCCCCGTATTTTTCAGGCCGAACGGCATGACGTTGTAACAATACAATCCACGGTCAGTGATGAATGTCGTATGCTCACTGTCGGCAGGGTGCATAAATATCTGGTTGTATCCCGAATAGGCGTCCATGAAGCTAAGCGTTCCATAACCGGCCGTCGCATCAACGAGCTGGTCGATCCTGGGTAATGGAAGCTATCCTTCGAACAAGCCTTGTTCAGTTGTAATCTTGGCACATTCGTCATCCGTCCTTGGGATTCGAACCATTACCGAGTTGGCCGGCCATACAGTACGAGCTTCCTTATAAAGCCGATGGATTTTAGTTTGTCAACTTCGCGCATGGCCTCATATCGTTCGGCATCGTAACGACGGCGCTACCTAACGGGCTTATAGGCGGGGAAATGCTAAGTTTATGGCTAATGATGTCATGAGATATGCCTGGCATGTCCTTGTAGGACTAGGCGAATACTTCCGCGTGATGCCGTAAGAACTCGAAACCGTGCTCGGAAGTGGGGCTGAGTGTGGTGTCGATCTTCACACACCGTCGGGATACTCTTCATTCAAAGCATTACTGTTTCTTGGCAGGTTGCGCTTACGACGATGGCTTGTCCTCCCTTGGGTCGTCTATGGGCCCACTACCGTTCGGTACCTTGCACGGCCATTACTTTCATCGAAGGTTTGCAAGCTACGACTTGGGGCCGTCGCATAGCACGTCCGTGCACTTTGAGCTGCTCTCCTCGGACGGCGCTAGTGTCGTTGCGAGTTGGGAATTTCAGCAGCAACATGTGGAGGGACAGGTGTGCTTTGATTCCGGTGAGTGCTGTCCGTCTTATGATGACGTTGTATGCCGTGGGCGATCGACGATGAGAATTTGTCATAGATCATCGTTTCCGATGAGCAACACGAAGGTGATGAACAGACCGACACTGCGGTGGACCAAATCCCCGGAGAAACTAAGTAAATGTGTTATATGTCAATTGACCATGCTGTCGGCAATTCCCAATCCTCTGAAGGCATTAGAAAAGATCACATTTACCAAGCTTCCAGTGTCGATCGGTACCCCGACATCGTAATCGCGATTTTAGCTCGAATGATTATCGGGTCGTCATGGGGGTAAAAGATCCCTTCTTCCTCCTCTTCACAAAACATGATGGGCTCTCATCCTACCTTTGGAACCTTGCGGTGCCGGTCGGTGTCTATGCCAAAGACTTGAGGGTAGTACGCAGCCCGTATATACTGCTTTACCGATCGGTTAAATGGTCCGGCAGTGGAGCCTCGGCTGATGGTGCTGATCATGTTTATCTGCCGATTTGCATTTGGGATCGATGTCTGCGGTGGTCGGCGATGTCTTGATCCAATTTCCCTCGAATCAGTCATTCGACGATCTTCCTCGGACTTATCACGGTGTCGATGTTATGGTTGTTATCTTTGGTGGTATCGGCAATTTGCGGTATCCCGATTATCCTCCGCGATTGGGCTTTGGTGATTGGCGGTATAATTTCTTGCTCGTTCATCAATACGGCCGTAGGTGGTATTCAGCAATGTGAATACTTCCTGAGCGCGGTCTTGATTTTGTAGTGGTGCACGGTGATCGTTGCGTCTGTATTTTCCTCGTCTTTTCTTAGAGCCACCCTGCCGATTATCACGGTATCCTTCCGTTTGTGTCCTGCCGAGGTTCGTCATTTCTCCTAGGGCGTATGGTGATCCTTGCGGGTAGCTTTTCAAAGCCGCTCCTCTTGCCGAGCCGAATGCTCGGACTTTGAGTTGAAATATTCAGCTTTGGCGTGAATTGCCGCTTGCTTCATTAGTTCGTCATAGGTGCAATAGTTGCTACTGTGCTCGAGGTACCAAAAGTGTGAGGACCAAGGCCACTCTTGAAGCGTCGTAAGGCTGCCCTATCGTCTGTTTCCGAACATCTCGGTATTCGTGACTAAAGTGTGCAGCATATTCTTGTAAGGGCTCGTCTTCTCTCTGCCGAATCATGTACAAGTCATCGGCAGAGTACATACTGATTTGTTTGGATCATAAAGTGATTAAGGAAAATCTATTTCGGTTCGTGAAGAGTGCACCATCTACGGTTCCAATTGGTAGAACCAATTCAATGCCACCCGATAGCGCGACGGAAATAGCGAGGCATTGCCCTTCGTCATCGAGCCCCTTGCATCCTATTGCCGATTGGAATGAGTGAAGATGCGTTAAGGGTCTTCCACCCCGTAGAACGGTATGCCTAGATGATGCACGTCTCTAACTTTCTTGTGAGCGCTTCATACGTTCGGTAAATGGTCCGGCCAAAGCTTTCACCATCCGGTTCACGAGAGCAAACTTCGATCGTTTTCCATCTTCGGACTTTGGAAGAGAAGTCGGATGGCGAGATCTCGACTCGAGATTTCTCGGAACTGTAGTCTTCCAAATGTTTTTGTGGGCTTACGGGCCGGCCTCCGAGTACCTCGTTGGCGTTGCCGACGATAGGTGGAGCTAGTCTTGGAAGGACATACTCGAAATCGACTCTTGGTGGATTGTAAACCCCAAGCCTTCTGAATTGGTGACTTATTTCCCAGGGCTTTCAACCTTGAGTCTCGAGTTTTGCATTGATCCTGATTGGAGATCTCTGCCGTTCGGCCTCCTTATCGTTGATTCGATGCCGGCAATCGACATAAACTTTCTTGGTATGTGCGGCTGGTCTCGAGGTGCGAACTACCAACTTGCCTTTGCCCCCTTCTTACCTTTCTTGTGTCGACTAAGTCTGCGAGGCTCTGGGACGATTGGGTTGTTTGAATGGTTTGCTTTGCTGCTTGATTGAGCGATTCTTTGGGTTTCGTCCACTTTGGATGAAAGAAAGTTGTTGTGTTCTTGCAACTTAGCCATGTCTGTCGAAGGAATGTTATCCGAGCGAAGCTTCGGTTTTGGCGGTGAGTTGTATAATGGGCGAATGCGAGGAGTGCATGGGAACCTGGGCTAGCTCGCTCACGCCTTCCGAACGGTGGCCCTTCTTCGAGCAGAAATACTGATGTACTGACCGTGGTCCCTATGTGTTTTTTATAGGGATAGTGGGTTGGTTCATATCGCTTTTCCCCACATATGGCGCCAAACTGTTGAAGCAGAAAATGGTTCTGCACTTTCCCATGCAACTTAGTGATGTTGGGCCTTCGATATGCTCTGGGCCTTGGTAGAACGTGTGATTTGTAAGATAACAAACACTCGGTGAGACCTAGGGCACCAGTGTGGTACCGGCCGAAGGCTCTCCGATGCTAGAGTAAATACGGATTTAGTAAAGTTGAACTATAGATCAATAGGCAATATGCAGTGAGTTCTGATTACCTCCATTTTAGGGAATTGTGCTTCTTTTATAGACCTTGGGAGGTGTGCAAGTTGTGTAGAATTTCGATGTGGAACTGCAGCCATCGATTGTGGGCTTGCCACGTGTCCTAGAGGAGGAGGTTGCCCTAATTGTTGGATCTATAGACTGGGTGCCGAAGCAAGGTGCTGAAGGCTACCACAGACCCGATCTTGTCCACGCGTCTGATTCTCATTGGCTGTTCATTTTGGTATAAACACATATGATATCAATTATCTTTGGTTTTGGAAAATGGATCAAATTACGTTATGTGTGGTGTCTTTCGAGTATTTTATAGAAAAATACATATAACGATTGTGTTCAAGGTTTATCTTATTTATGGGAATAGTGATTTGCGTGATTTTCAAGTGGGAGTTATGATGGAATCAATATATCAATGGTCCAATATCATATACCGCGAGATAAGTGCTACCAATTAAGCTTGCGGGGTGGTTTTATCACAGGAAAATGTATTATTGGCTTGGGATGACATGTATATTATTTATATATTTATTTAGTGAATCAATTCCTAGAATACAATTTGAGTTAGCATGTGGTAATTATTGTATGTTATATTGGGTTTTAGATATCTTTGAGCTTCTCGTGACATTTTGGGTCTCAATAGAACTCAAATTCAAAATTGTACATTAAAGAAAAAAAACACACAACAACACTATAAGAAAATGGCAAACAAAAGGTACTCAAATTCTTTATTAAATCTCAATTTTTAGAACAAAAATGCTTAGTTACTTACCATAACCTTCTTCAAAATTAATAGAAATCGATGTGTTTTATTTCATAATTTTATTCAACTATGTTAGACTGAGTTTAAAGAGAAAGTCGTCGGCCCTTTTTGAGTTGTGTTCTTCTTAATTTTGAATTATAAATTCTTTTTTTAAGAGAGTAGCATTATATGCATAGCTTGGTTTGAGGCCCTAGATGGTTGCTTGCCTGCTTATGCCCGGAGCCTCCCTAGAAATATCTCTTCGTTTGCTGAGGGGTTCGTCCATTCCTCAACTATCAAATAGTAGGGTTTCATTGTTACTTTATTATTAACTGTACAAATCAAAGTCGTTTTCAGCATCTGTAGTTTCCATTGCCATGTAGACTAATACGAATTAGACTGTGGTTATACATGTTATTTGTTATATATTTCATACTCATCATATATGACCATGCCTAATTGGATTCATGGATACATATTGTTCACCGTTTAAGGATGGATGTTGTTATCATTAAGGTTCTTGAACTCTACAGGCTATATGATGAAGAATAATCTGATTGATTTGAGTAGAACAACCCATCTGCAAAAGAGCGTTTACTTCCTATTTTTAAGGTTTTCCATTTTCTTATATAAAAACAATATTGTTATATTTCTAGCGAGTGGATACTTGTTAAATGAAGTGGCATGTCTATATTAAATGTCAAGCGAATCTTAGGAGAGTATTCAAATTTTATAGTAGCAAATTAACAGATTTTTTGACAAAATCAAATAACATGTATATACTTGAAGTGCGGGCCGTGGAGAACGAGTTCTGACACAAAATATTGTACAACTAAAACTGATAAATTCGTAAACCTCAAAAATATTTTACCATAAAATGTCTTTAACTAATTTCTCAATGGGGCTATCACCCACCGTGATCCTTCATGGGTATGTTGTTCATCCATGCGCACAAAGTTTTGTGTTTTTTTTTTCTGTCCCCCAATTCATTAAAAATTAAAAATGACAAGTTTCTTTATATATATATATTTTGAATATTTTTGGGAAATGACCCTCAGTGCCACCCCTTTAATAATTTTAACTAAAAATGCCATCCCTTCCCAATTTTTTTATAACTATCAACTATAAATAGAAAATTATTGTACCCTTATTGCTCTCCTAACACATTTTCTGAAATTGACTTCCCGCCCATCAGCTCTCCGTCGCTCAATCTCTTCATCTTCACTGTCACTCTGCTCTCACTCTCGCTCTCAGCCTCTAACTCTCTCATCTCTCGTCGCTCATTACTCTCGCTTCTGCCTTCCTCTGTCCCAAATAAACTGTGGCATCGAAGAACAACGCCATCATTCACGTAAGCAAACAGTACTGTTCATCGGAATTCTTTACGGCTTAGGGTTTATGGGTTTGTTTGAAATTGGTTGACGGGGTTGTTTGAAATTGGTTTAGGGTTTGGGGGTTTCTCTGAAATTGGTTTAGTGGGTTTTCTGAAATGGGTATAGGGTTTAGGGGTTTCACTAAAATTGGTTTTGCTTTAACTCTGTTTGCTAACTTAAGGGCTTGCATATTGGATATGGATAAGTTCTCTTTGTTTTTCATATTCTCTTGTGATTATTTGGAATTTCAATTTGGGGACGAATATTCAATGTCTAAACAAAGGGCAAAGAACCATATGTGGTGTAATATGAGTTCTTTAAAAGTTTGCTGTTTTTGTGCTTGATCATTGTATGCTTAAAACAAAGCGGAAAATGAGTGAAGATATGCCACCAGCAGGTGTGGTTTAGAGAAATGGGGCCATGGATTTTGCTATAAGCTAACTCTTTAAGCTTTTGCTTGTC
Organism: Prunus mume; assembly: GCF_029339155.1. Taxonomy (NCBI): domain Eukaryota; kingdom Viridiplantae; phylum Streptophyta; class Magnoliopsida; order Rosales; family Rosaceae; genus Prunus; species Prunus mume. The sequence continues at coordinate 40,186,488 of NC_142699.1, forward strand.
TTTTTTGTGTATGGATACTTAGAGAACTCTGTTTATGAGGTGAACTTTTAATTTTTTAATTGTACATGTGTAAGAAACATTTTTTACAGTTTTGATGGTTTATTTATTCATTTATCTTTGATATGGATAACGCATACAATACATACAAACCTCTGATTTTGTTAAGAAAAAACTGAAGGGATGGTGCCAATTTCATTAATTTCCTTACATTTGAAAGGAGGGCATATTGGAGTCATGATTGTGGTTGCCACTAATTGATAGGATGTTCCATTACATTATACATTGAAGTCAATAAATTGTTTCCTGATGTCTTCTTGTTGAATTTTTCTGAATTAGGCTTCTGCTACCGTACATTCCTATTGTAGCTTAAGCTGTCATGATTATCTGGTGTCCTGGAGATGTGTCTGTAGATATTTAGTTAATTGTCAATGATCATGTAAGGTAAACACTTAAATCCTTGTGAGACAGAAATTGGAGTGAGAGACAAGTAATTTGAAGGACACATGAAAAACTGAGTGAGAGACAAGTAGTTTAATGGCATTTTTTAGGAAGCCTTGTGAAGAGAAAATATAAGAGAAGGAAGTGGGAAAATATAAGAGCACGGCTTGTGGACAGATCCCAAACTGTGACTGGCATGGGTGTTTTGAGGATTGCGGTGCATTTTGAAGTCCATTGGCCGGCTAATAGGGCTAGGAGGTTATGCATATATGATGTATAAAATTTAGTTCATGATTTGGTGGTCTAACAACTACATCTTTGTGCTGAAAGCCTTTATTCACCACCCAGTCATTCAATTATTTTCTTTATTATATTTCATTTGTGTAAATAGTTAAGCCACATATCCACTACGAAAGGTTTCTTATCTTTCTTTTTTCAGTAAATGGTTGGTTTCTAGAGGATAACAGAGTGACAATGCCAACCTTTTCAGAAGCAAAGGTCTTTGCATTTTGTTATATATTCCAAAACCAAAGTTATAAAAGAAAATGGTTTTCCTCATTGTTAATTGAGAATCATCTACAGTTATGATTTCAGATATGTAAATAACTTGTTGTTGCTGATATTGCTACACGGGAGGAGAATAGAACAGCTTGGAAAATGTGCAAGAAGAGAGCACTAACTCATACACCGAAGAACAAATTGATGAAGTTAAGATCAAATTAGTAGAATTTGTGAGCTCTCCATTATTTATAATTATAGGTAGGAAGTGTGAATGTAATAGAGCAAAGATTGGTTGACTATGTAATAACAATTGAATTTTCAAGTTTTATGAAAGAAATAATTTTTGCTTCGCGGGATAGTATTGTTAGGGTTCGGTGACGATTTATTTTCCATGTCTAAATTGTAGTCTGTAATGGATGTGTGTGTATTGTATGTAGATTGACTTAATATTGTTGTCCTATTGCATGTGTATTGTACTAATATTGCCTGTGTATTGTATACATATTGTATGCATATTGCCACCATATTGCATGTATATTGTGACGCTATTGTCTGTCATTGCCATTATATTGCCCTAATATTGCCTCTCTAGTGTATGTATATTGCCCTAATATTGCTATTATATTGTATGTATATTGACTACGGCTCATCAATGGGTTTACGGTTTATTCCATACTTCATTCAAAAAGAAGACGAGGAGGAGAAAGAAACAACGTGCCTTTCAAAAACAGGCAGTCAGGTGCATCATAATTGCACCATAAGACATTGTAAGAAATTATTTTCAAAAATAATAACTAAAAAATAATTTACAAAAAAAGGAAGGTATGAATAAAGAGACAGAGAGCAAGAGAGCGAATAGGGGGAGAAAGAGACAAAACGAAGCTAGAGAGAGATAGAGAGAGAAAGAGCTACGCTACAGAAAGAGAGCAAAGAGAGAGAGAGAGTTGCACTAGAGAGAGAGACAGAGAGCTGTGATAGACAGATCCCAAAGAGAAAGATAGATGTGCCAGAGAGAGGGCTGAGTGAGCTAAGAGAGAACACAATTTCTGAACATGTGAAAAATCAGCAATAAGTGGACAATAATTATATTTTTATAGGTGATATTGTAATACTATTGCTATCGTATTGTGGTTATATTGCTCTAATATTGCCTCTATAGTGCCATTTGGTCTAATAACAGGCTCTACTTCATTGAAAGTAATCCTGAATTCAAATCTCATAGACACAACAATTGTTATCCATCCTTATATTAGCATGAATTGATGTTGACCTTTGAAATGATAGTTGGAGTTGCACATCGATTCATATTCAAAAGGAAAGTAATTCTCTCCCTCAATGAATCTTCGAAAGAAGGCAACTATCGAATATTGGGTACAAAGTGCAAGATCCACAATAAATTAATTGGGCACAAACCACATATTACAAAACCAAGATGATTTTTGGCATGCTTGAAATGACAAGGGCCAAATACAACAGAAAAGAAAATCCATTCAAGCTTCTCACTAAACATGGCTCAAGCACTCGACCATGGTTTCAATCCAAACCTACCCAACAAGGGCAGACCACGTGTCCATTGTAACAGAAGAGTGGCATTTACAAAGCATGAACTGCAATATGTTTCTTTTTCTCCTAAACAAAATTGTTACTAAAATGGAACAAAAGATCCCTAACATAGAGCAATACAAGCAAAAATAGTCAATTGTCATACACACAAAATTAGTCCTCATCCATCCCTGCAGGCTAATCTCTCTTACTAGGGCCACCTGCTGGTTTTGCCATTATAATCTGCAAGATAGTCAAAGCACTATCAACAACCTTTTTTTAATGAAGGTATTAAACATTAAATAGGCTGCAATCAGATAGATTCATCATTTCTCACACATTTTTAGCTAGCCAGAAAACCCCCAACATATAGATTTTCTATTTACTATCAAGCCTTCTACATTGAAGCCATATTCATTATAAAAGTTCAACATTTCCCAAAAGTAACTTTCAATTTTATTTTATTTTTCCAAGTTAAAAACTAACATTTGCAACCATTCTTTTGAGTTATAAAGGAGTTTGTGTTCTGAGCACACACGTGCATACATGCATCTGTGCCAAGTTAGGGGAACTTTGAAAAAAAAAAAAAAAAGACTTCACAAAAAGTATAAAAGTATAAAATTAAATAAATAAATAAAAAGAATAGTCAACTAATTCATAAAGCCTCGACCTTTTTTTTTTTTTAAACTGTTATGTAGTTTAGCATTTTTCCTGCTTTGGCCTCAAAGATGCAATCAAGGATTCAAAGATGTAGTTCATACCAAATTTGGTTCGTCAGGTTTAAGTAGAAGACCTGGATCTGAAACTCTTACACTAGGCAGCACTTTACCCCGAGAATGATTTGTATTCACTTCGCACTTTGTCGTGGTTGCTTGTCGCATGCAATATAACCCCAAATATCAAATGTAGTTATAAAGCGGAGAAACAAATTATATAAAACAGGTCACTATTGAATGACATCATTCAAGCATCAGTGAAGCCTTACGTGTAAAGTTTTCAGCCTTATATGTGCCCACAGTTAGAACAAGCAAGCCAGGAGCATATGACAAAACTAAACTTATAATGATAAAGTCTAAAAGAACAAATAATGTACAATAAGTAGGACCCTTTTTGCCAAAACAAAGCATATTGGATCCATATCAGCAAAGCAATAAGAATTGTCCAATTTGGAAATCTCCAACTCAATCACCAATGTCATAAATCAATATTAATAACAATTTCACAAATCAAGCACAATCTTGGATACTGCACTTCTGCTTTCCGACCGAACATGAGCAGTAAAGCTTCTATTATGATCTACGGTAGCATCGGTGTCCTAGAATTCAATCCACGTTATTTGTTTTGAGCCTAAAAACAGATTATTCTTCATTCTGAAAATGTACAAACTTAACAAGAGTCGGAGACTTCCAATTTACTAGTCACAGAAGACTTCCAATCTCACTCTCCTTCTCCCCTTCCCCCTCTCTCCTCTTAGAGCAAGACCAGAACGTAAAATCCAAACAGCCTATCCCACTCCTCTAGTACCTAAAACTAACCACTTATATCTCAATCCAATTCCAAACCAATCTGAAGGGGAAGCATAAATGATGGCTTCATCTACCAGACTTTGTAAAATAAAATAAAAGGGGGTTGATTGAAAAGGCAAGCTTCCAACTGTTAATTTCATTGCACAAGAAGTTCCTTAGAAGTCATGCTCCCACTAAACACTCAAATTAAATAGGGCAAAACAATTTTCCCATGCTATAACATACTCATTGTTTTTAGAACAAACTCATACCATCCACCAGGATGCCCCACATAAACCACTAAACTGATAAGACCTTCCAGGCACCACGATACTTTTTGCAACTTCCAATGCCTTCTGATAGAATTCTTAGTTTGTATATGTATCTTCCGATTTAGGAAGAGATGTATTTTCTGGAGATTTCAGCTAGAGAGAATGAAGAGAAAATGAGGAAGGCAATCGTTCTATTGAATTCTTACAAATGCCGCCACATAGTGTGACTGACGTAGAGAGAAATGTGATTCTCTTCTAACAGAATTACAACTGTCACCCTATTAGGTGCTTACACGTGTCATACCAAATCTAAGCTAGAGAATCCACCTAGACTATGATCTAATGGTTCTCATTACATCATTTAAAATAGACAGAACAAAAAATAGAAAATTACTTCTGCTCTAACAAATCAGGCAGAATCGAACAATCGTGTGTAATCAATAATCGTAGAATCAACAATCGATGTAATCGACAATCGTGATGTAATCGATTAATCGTAGCAAATCGACAAATCAGTAGAGAAAATCAGCCGTAATAGATTATATTTCAACACCTTCAGTGTTGTTTCTGACTCTGTGATAATTGTTTTGTCACCCCCAGGAAGATAGCCAAGATTGAAAGCAACAAGCCTAATCACCCACGAAATCAAACCTTTCAGGAAGCAAGTTTTCTACTAAGAAAAATAATGCAGTAACACGTTCGATAATATTTCCATACAATATGAACATGATATTAAGTATAATAAACATTGGTCGAATATTCAATAACTTTCCTCGTTAATATACAGAACACATTCCGACTTCAATAAAGAGCCAAAAGTTATTGAAGCAAACAATATGAATACCGATAAGTTTATGATTATACAAATCGAACATAAAACAGGAAGTACAAAAAGCATTTGCATTAATCTTGGCCATTAGAAGAAATCCATTTCCTTCTCTTATATTTTCCAATTTCCTTATGTTATATTTTCTGTCCACAAGCCGTGCTCTTATATTTTCCCACTTCCTTCTCTTATATTTTCTCTTCACAAGGCTTCCTAAAAAATGCCATTAAACTACTTGTCTCTCACTCAGTTTTTCATGTGTCCTTCAAATTACTTGTCTCTCACTCCAATTTCTGTCTCACAAGGATTTAAGTGTTTACCTTACATGATCATTGACAATTAACTAAATATCTACAGACACATCTCCAGACACCAGATAATCATGACAGCTTAAGCTACAATAGGAATGTACAGTAGCAGAAGCCTAATTCAGAAAAATTCAACAAGAAGACATCAGGAAACAATTTATTGACTTCAACGTATAATGTAATGGAACATCCTATCAATTAGTGGCAACCACAATCATGACTCCAATATGCCCTCCTTTCAAATGTAAGGAAATTAATGAAATTGGCACCATCCCTTCAGTTTTTCTTAACAAAATCAGAGGTTTGTATGTATTGTATGCGTTATCAATATCAAAGATAAATGAATAAATAAACCATCAAAACTGTAAAAAATGTTTCTTACACATGTACAATTAAAAAATTAAAAGTTCACCTCATAAACAGAGTTCTCTAAGTATCCATACACAAAAAAGACAAGCAAAAGCTTAAAGAGTTAGCTTATAGCAAAATCCATGGCCCCATTTCTCTAAACCACACCTGCTGGTGGCATATCTTCACTCATTTTCCGCTTTGTTTTAAGCATACAATGATCAAGCACAAAAACAGCAAACTTTTAAAGAACTCATATTACACCACATATGGTTCTTTGCCCTTTGTTTAGACATTGAATATTCGTCCCCAAATTGAAATTCCAAATAATCACAAGAGAATATGAAAAACAAAGAGAACTTATCCATATCCAATATGCAAGCCCTTAAGTTAGCAAACAGAGTTAAAGCAAAACCAATTTTAGTGAAACCCCTAAACCCTATACCCATTTCAGAAAACCCACTAAACCAATTTCAGAGAAACCCCCAAACCCTAAACCAATTTCAAACAACCCCGTCAACCAATTTCAAACAAACCCATAAACCCTAAGCCGTAAAAGAATTCCGATGAACAGTACCTGTTTGCTGTGAATGATGGCGTTGTTCTTCGATGCACAGATTTTTGGGACAGAAGATGAAGCGAGTGACGGCTGAGCGACGAGAGATGAGAGAGTTAGAGCTGAGAGACGAGAGAGTGAGAGCAGAGTGACCAGAGAGTGAAGATGAAGAGATTGAGCGACGGAGAGCTGATGGGCGGGAAGTCAATTTCAGAAAATGTGTTAGGAGAGCAATAAGGGTACAATAATTTTCTATTTATAGTTGATAGTTATAAAAAAATTGGGAAGGGATGGCATTTTTAGTTAAAATTATTAAAGGGGTGGCACTGAGGGTCATTTCCCAATATTTTTCAGTGTTAAAAGAATAAAAAAAGAAAAAGAAAAGATAGTAGCGAGATTACATGGCTATACCTATACACGGAGGAGTTTAAACTTGAGACGACACAGATTGGCACATGGAGAGTGTAGTGAACCTGCAGCATAGCCATTGCAAAATAGCACTGACATGGAAAATCAATCACGGTACCAGCAGCTTCTTCTTCTTCCCCAAAACCCTAACCACAAAACCCTCCTGCAAAGCCGGACCATTCGCTTCCTCTCTTCGCTCTGCCCAACGCCTTCCATCACCATTACGACCAGATGTAGCCCCAGATAGCAGTTCCACAAAGCACACCACCCTCCTTGTTGAGACCTTCCATGAGCACCAGAGGCTCAAAGCCTTACTTCAGAAGCTCATCAATGGCTCTTGCCCTCTGCAATTGCTTGGAGAAGATGGTGATTGGACCAAAGACCAATTTTGGGCTGCCATCAGATTCCTTAAACATACTTCCAGATTCAATGAAATTCTTCAGGTGCTTTTCTGTTTTTTTCGCTCTCTCTTTATTTCTTGCTTTATTAGATTCCAATAACTCTAGGATTTGCAATTTGGATATTGGGTTCTGGGTTCTGGGTTTTGAATTTTGAGGGGTTACCAATGGTATTTTTTAATTTTAGTTTATTTTTTGTCATAGTTTTTTTTATAGAGAATTTATTTTTGGTCATATAATGTGAATTTCTTTAATAAGCTGGGATTTTGGTTGCCAAGAAAGCCAGAAAAGTAATGCAAGAAAAAAAAAAAAAAAAGGTTCCTATGATTTCTGTTCTGTAGTGTTCTAGAAATGGTGAAAAGGTTTGCTCAGTTAAGATCAGTTAAATGGATTTCTTCTTCTTCATAGAAATGGGGATTTAAGAAAAAGCTCACTGTGTATTCATATGTTTGATTTGCGTTCTTTTCTTTCGTTGTTCCTCTTTTATTTTCCTGAGCATCTAAACAGAGCATCATGAGAAGTAGTTGTCTAATGTTCTTATTGAAATTGCTACTCTGGGAACTCTGAACAGTTGTTTGATATGTGGAAGAACATCGAGAAATCACGGATTAATGAGTTTAACTACAGCAAGATAATAGGTTTGCTAGGTGAAGAGGGCCTGATAGAAGAGGCAGTACGATGCTTTCAAGAGATGAAGAGTCACAATCTTAGGCCGTCCTTGGAGGTTTACAATTCAATAATTCATGGTTGTGCCAGACAAGGAAACTTTGACGATGCTTTGTTTTTCCTTAAAGAGATGAAAGAAATGAATTTGGCACCAGAAACTGATACCTATGATGGACTTATTGAAGCATATGGGAAGTATAGAATGTATGATGAGATAGGCATGTGTGTGAAGAAAATGAAATTACATGGCTGTTCACCTGACCACGTTACCTATAATTTGCTTATTCGAGAGTTTGCACGGGGTGGTTTGCTCAAAAGAATGGAAAGTGTGTATCAATCCATGCTTTCAAGAAGAATGGCTTTGCAGTCTTCTACTTTGATTGCAATGGTCGAGGTTTATGCAAAATTTGGTATTTTGGAGAAGATGGAAAATGTTTATAGGAGAGTTTTGAACTCCGGAACTGTGGTAAAGAATGACTTAATTAGGAAACTAGCTGAGGTTTATATTGATAATTATATGTTTTCCAGATTGGAGAAATTGGGAGTTGATCTTTCTTCAAGATTTGGTAAGACTGATCTTGTTTGGTGTCTGCGTCTCCTTTCCCAAGCAGGTGTTCTTAGTCGAAGAGGTATGGATTCCATTGTTGATGAGATGAAAGAACAAAATGTCCCATGGAATGAAACAGTTGCAAACATTATAATGCTGGCTTATTTGAAGATGAAAGATTTCACACACTTGAGAATCTTCCTCTCCCAATTACTAACCCAGGGTGTGGAGCCTGATATTATCACTGTTGGAATTGTATTTGATGCTAATAGGATTGGCTATGATGGGTCTAGAACTTTAGATACATGGAGGGAGAACGGCTTTCTCCGCAAAGCTGTGGAAATGAATACTGATCCTTTAGTTCTCACTACATTTGGGAAGGGGCATTTCCTTAGAAACTGTGAAGCAGCATACTCCTCCCTGGATCCTGAAGTTAGAGAAAGCAAAACATGGACGTACCATCACCTCATTGATTTAGTGTTCAAACACACTGAATGTAGCCTCAGTATGAAGGACTGAAGATAAAATGTAGCTTGTCACAGAAACTTTGTTTTTACTTTTTGGGTCTGAAAAGATTAAAAGGAGTATACTTTGTTCATGTACCGGTTACGGATGCACTTTTGTACAGAACTATTTGACAGAACCTCTTATGAAGGTCTTGGATCATCTTCATATATCTTTTTCCTGGCTACTCAGATCATATGGAGGAGAATTGTCTGCCTTTGTAACTACGAATTTCATTTTGTCTAGTCTATTTGGACCACTGATTTTAATAGTGCCTTGTGGCAACCATAGTAGACACAATGCAGGTCGGGTCTACTAGAGGCTACTAGTGCAGCTGGAAACATTTATTTCTGGAACTTCTGTATTAACCCGGCGACGCACCTTCTGTATGGGTAGCAGACCTACATTTGTTAATTTTACAGGAGCTGTAGTAAAACTTATACTATGTACTATAACAAATTGCAATATATCTATTCTGCAATTAAATTTAGTTTCTATCATCTAATTTCTTCCGTTTTTTTTTTTTTTGGCTAATTTAAAGACATTATTTCTCAATCAGTGGCTAAAATATTAACAAACCAAGGAACCATCAATCAATAGCTAAGTAATGAACACACCAAAGATCCAGACAACCAAATTGATTTTTTCCATGCTAGTTATCTACTTCCTCTCTTATGGAAGAGTTGGGATGCTTTGCTCATTCCTAAAGAAGTTACCAGGATCGACCTCGGTCTTAATACGCACCAATCGGTCGAAATTATCCTTGAAGTACCTAATGCCATAAGCTCTTCCCTCAAAATAGCTTGCCTTGCCATTGTTGTTGATCCCCAGATCAAGATCTTTATAGTTGAAATAGGCTTCCCTTGGATTCATGGAAACAAAAGGAGTCATGTAGAAGTAAAGCTTTCTCGTCAAATTTAGATGGTAATCTGAGGCCTCAGCCCCTGATACTTCCCAATTTGTTGCATACTGAATCTTCCAAAGATTCCCAGCTCTATGTGGACAAGGAGTCGCGGATTCTGGAATCTCACTCATTTTTCCACCGTAGGGGTTAAAGCTCATGATCGGTACCTCAAATTCGATCATTTTCTGCCAAATCCACATCAAACCAATTTTTGGAATTGGGGTTTTGACATAGTCTGATTTCCTCTTCAGGTGGACAAGTACTTGAGGCTTTCTAGAAAGTAAAGCTTCAGGCTCTGTTCCAATGGAGAAGTTTGTCCAGAAAAGCACAGATTCAACCCAGCTCATTTCAATGCAATCTGATTGCTTCAAACCCAATTCAGGGAAGCCAGTTTCCATAACAGATAGAAGTCTTTCAGAGTTTCCAAGAAAAAATCCAATGAATGAAGCTCTTATAGTCTTATAGTTTTCTCCACCAGTACATAATGGACCGCCAGTAATATTTACAACTTCCATGGTAAGCCTGATGAACAAGTCAGTATCCAGCTTAGGTGCAACATATTGCCAACGGTACACAATGTCTGTTGCATTCTGTTCCAAGGTCTTTTCGACCCTGAAAACAGTAACTGTTTGTGGAACACGTACAAGATTGATTTTGTATGCGATGACAACTCCAAAGCTGGCTCCGCCGCCTCCTGTGATGGCCCAAAACAGATCTTCTCCCATTGATTTTCGGTCGAGAAGTCTCCCGTGCACATCCATCAGTTGCGCATCAATTATATTGTCCACGGATAGGCCGTACTTCCTCATCAAATTGCCATATCCAGCTCCACTAAAGTGGCCACCAACACCAACTGTAGGACAAACACCGGCAGGAAAGCCATGGATTTTGCTTTTCTCATAAATTCTGTAGAAAAGTTCACCAAGAGTTGCCCCAGCCTGGACCCATGCAGTCTCGGAACTTATGTCTATGTCGATGGATCGAAGATTAAACATGTCGAGGAGGAAGAACGGAACTTCGGACACATAAGATACACCCTCATAATCATGGCCTCCACTTCTAATTTTCATCAGCAAGTTTTGCTTTTGAGCACAAACAATGGCTTGCTGCACATGAGATTCATGCAGAGGAGTGATAATAAGGAAAGGTTTTGGGGTTGAACATGTGTTGAATCTAAGGTTTCGGATGTACGATCGCAAAACAGATGAGTAAGAAGAAGCATTGTTGGGAGTGTAAATTGCTTCAGAGATGGGGTGAGAAGGCTGGGAATGGCTTAGAAGGCATTGAACAAAGTCTTGATCTGGAGCTGAATCTGAACCTGCCCAAGAAACATTGAATGATAATAATAATAATAAAAGAATTAACTGAAACAATAAGAGCTGTGGAAGGCTTAGAATTCCCATTTTGTAGCACTGATGCAAGTAGTAAGAGCTGTGGAATTTCCAACTTTTCTCCAGACAATTCCAAAATTATCTAGTATAAAGCTGCTACTTTCTTTACGACGATGATGGCATATAATTAAGACTGCATTATGTATGCATAAGATTCCCTGTATGATTTTACAGAGTTTTTCACCTTTCTAAAAGTAAACTGTGTGGTGGCCGTGGCCCATATGGTACCAGACAACCAGTAAACTGTATACCCTAAATGGTTTAGTGCAAATCTGCTGTGCATATATAAGATTCCTCTATAATAAAATTTCTGTAAAACTACCTGAATTTTGCTAGCATCAGTCGTCCAAAACAGCGTAGTACATGTATTTACTGTATAATAACAGAAAAGAATGATCCAGTTATTTTCTTTTGAAAGGTCCTTCCGAGGTTATCTTTATAATGAATATGTGGAGGAGACAAGTCATGCTTCACACACTAATAATTGTTTCATATCCATTTGACATGTTTTTCACATCAGGCAATTTAGCAATTATTATTGTTGAGTCGGCATCCTACTATTATTAGTTTATTATGATCCACACACAAGAAACAATTGTTTGTTGTACCTGTATTCCTACCTAACAAGAAGCATAGTGATCAACAAAAAGGTCTAATTTAGTGGAAAAAGCCATAATGGTCAACAAAAATTTCATTAGATAAACTTTAATAATACAATTAAAGACTTCAACATATAGCACCTAATGTGTGTGGCCAAAGTGATCAAAAAGCTCACATCTTGTAGCCAAAGTGGCATCTCTTCCTGTCTAGTAAGGCCATCTCCAACTGAGAGGACTCAAACCCAAATTTTCCTCCATCAAAATACAATTATTCATGAATTGTCCGGACTCAAATAGATTTTTCCCTAACCCTGCAGACCCAAAATTTGAATTCGCAACTTTATTAAATTGTTAAAAACGGTTTAAATCTTTTTCTTTTTTTTTGGTTTAATTTTTATATATAACTTTGTGATTCATTTTTCTAAACATTTATACATAAAAAAAAATTTTGAAATTTCACAAATATAAAATTATTTCACTTAAAATGAGAATGAGTGCAGGAGCATAGTAAAAAAAAAAAAAACAAAAGGAGCAAGTTAAATACAACCATAAAATTATTTCACTTGAAAATGAGCACAGGAGCATAGTAAAAAAACAAACATATAATTATTTCACTGGAAAATAATTATAAAAAAAAAAACCAAAAAAACCAAAAGGGACAAGTTCAAATACAACCATTGGATGCAAACGGTCAATGCTCCAGCGCATGCCATGTGTTAATAAGTGAAAGCGGATGACTTTTTGCCACGATGCGCCTGCTCCTTCAAGTGGGTTCAGTTTGGGCCACACAAAAATTATTGCCTGGACTCCCATACATGCGTTAGAAGAGTTTTTGGGCTCAAATCCCAAATTTTAGGTTTAGCCCCCTTGCATTGGAGATGACAGGGCGGATTAAGACAAGGAGGCTACCTAATCTGTGCTAATGTGCTTGAAAGCATGTATCCGCTTGGCTTTGGAGTACACATTGGAGGCTCTCTGATGAATAAGGGTTTGTCAACATTAAAGTCATCTGCACTTGAAATAAAAGAATGGACAGATTTGGAGATGGATGGATTTAAAGAAGTACCTGATATATAAGGATTTTCTTTCAAATATTTATGTAGCAAAGACACAACATTCATGAACTATTGTTATGAAGAGCTCCAAGAAAGGACAACCCTTCAAAATGAGAAAGAGTTTTGAATTTCGATATTTCCTTCACTGCCAACTTTATACCAAGCACAATCTACAGAAATTTCCTAAGACCAATTTGTGACAAAGCTTATGTAAGAGTTGAGATTAATTGGTATATTCCATTGATAATTTACAAGTACAAGGCCTATGATTATATATAGATGAATACAATCCTAATAAGGTAAATACAATCATAATTGAATGACTAAATCAATCATGATCAAGTAGAATGGGAAAGACAGATTAGCACAAGTCATGGTTGACTTTCATATGAAGAAGCATATGCTTGTGGAATGATTTGCGTTGTTGATGAAGTAATCTCCTTTGATGTAGGAGATTCCTTGATACGCCCCCGCAGGATGGTGGCACCATCGGAGACACCGATCTTGGAATGAAGAAGATGGAAATGTGAACACGACAAGGGTTTGGTGAGAGCATCAGCAAGCTGATCAACAATGGAGACATGAGACACTTGAAGAAGGCCAAAAGTAACACAATCCCATACAAACTGAAAATCAATATCAATATGTTTCATACGTGAATGAAGGACATGATTAGCACAATAGAACATGGCTCCAATATTATTACAGGAGACAACTGATGTTGTGGGAAGAGGGATGCTAATTTCAAGCAGTAAAGACTGAATCCATGTGAAAGATGAAGTCCAAAAGAGATGGTACCCTTTAAGTAGCGAAGAAGACGCTTGAGTGCCTGCCAATGAGTCTCAAAAGGAGAATGTATGAACTGAGAGAGCTTGTTGACGGCGAAGGAGATGTCAGGCCTTGTAAGACTAAGGTATTGGAGACCACAAATAAGACAACGGCAATGAGTCGCATCAATTAGGGAGGAGCCATCATGGAGCATAAGTGGTATAATGGTAGAGAGAGGCGTATTGACAACCTTTGCACCATCCATCCTTGCATTGACCAAGAGATCATGAATGCATTTATGCTGAGAGAGGAACAGACTAGTGGCTATGGGAAGAACCTCAACACCAAGAAAGTAAGGTAATGAGCCCAAGTTCATGATAGAAAACAGAGTGGCCAAGATTTGAATGAACTTTGTCACAAGTGAGGAATTGTTTCCTATAATAATAAGATCATCAACACAAACCAAAAAATAAATTCTATCATTCCCATTTTTGAAGAGAAAGAGGAAGGCATCTGCGATGGCATTGACAAAGCCATGAGAGATATAAAAAAATTGAGTGTAATTCATTGCACCATGCCCGGGGAGCTTGCTTAAGGCCATAAAGGGTTGTCCTCAATTTACAAACATGAGAGGGATAATTAGAGTAAAAAAAATCAGCGGTTGTGTCATATAAACATTTTCACGGATTATGCCATGAAGAAAAGCATTGTTAACGTCCAATTGGCAAATTGGCCAACCATGAGTCACGGTAAGATGCCAAGCAATTCTTATGGCAGTAGGTTTGACCACTGGAATGAAAGTATCAGAAAAATTAACACCAAGACATTGGTGAAAACCCTTGGCAACTAAGCATGCCTTGTTCTTGTCAATAGTGTCATCAAGGTGCCGTTTGATATGGAACACCTATTTACAACCAATAAGATTTTGAGAGGGAAGAGATTGTGAATTAACGCATTAAACTCATCAAACATTGCTTGTCGCCAAAGAGGATCCTTGATGGTCTGGGAAACACATGTCGATTCAATTGAGTAGGGAATGAGATGTTTAGTAGCAATCATAGCATAGTGCAGATTGGGTTTGTGGATACTTTCTTTGGCACGTGTGGCCATGGAATGATCGAGGAGCATAGGAGGTACGGGTGGATTGCGAGGTTACGGGTCAGAGGAAGGAAAAGTGACAACAGTCCTATAGGGTTTCTAGTGTATGTACAGATTGGGCTTTGTTGGGGAGGGTGCTGGGCCAAGTCAGTTCAAGCTTGAGAATTTGCGAATGGGATAGATGCCATAAAGATAAGTGCAGTGGAGTTATGGGTACAGACATGGGGGTTGGGTGGCGGTAAGAGAGGAGCAGCATCAGCAATTGGAGGGCAGATGCAGAGGATGATGATGTGTAAGTGGAGGGGAACATGGGTAACTTGAGGAAGAGAAGAGACCCAAGTGTGAGAATTATCAATAGTGACATGGGGAATGGAGGAAGGGAGGTTAGCAAGAGGAAAAGTGGACTCATCGAATTGAAGATGCCTAGAGATAAAAAGTTTGTTAGAGGAAAGAAACCCTAAATTTTGAATAAGAAACCATTTGCAGTTTATAGCCATGCTTAGATCGAAGTTCTACATCATCTCTTTTGAAATATTTCCTCAATCAAATCTACCATTGTATTGGTGGGCTCGGCCATTATTGGAGAGGTAGTACACAATGTGGTTTATAAATGTGGTAAGCCGCATTATCCTTTGTGTGTACATCACAGCTATCAGTATAATATGGCTCTCGTTCCTAGGTAAGTCTGAAAAATACCATTGTTTTCCATATCAACCAACAATTAACCAACCCTAGACTCTAGTGATTTTCTGCATGCGATCCTTCTTTTACCTAATTAATACATTAAAGTACGTAGAAGTAGAATAATGAATTTGATTTGCATGAAAACGAGCTTTATTAATAGGATTCTGGGAATGTTTAAATTCCTCAGAATGATCAAATGAAAAGTACATTATTGTCAAGGTAAAACTAACCTTCATCTCACAATGTAATTCAGGTAAGTACAAACAAATGACAATGCTTAATTAGAAAGATTTTATTCGGCGTAAAGCGATCTCATCTCTAATAGAAGTACGATATGTTTAAATGTGGAGATGTGGTCTCCTTACATGTGGTCGTGGATGTTATAGACGGTCTGCCAAAGGGTGAGACCAAGCAGGATAATGGCTAAAATGAGGGAAATAATTTTCCATGGGCTAGAAAACTTGTCACGCTTCATCAATTCCCACCATACGTTCCATTCTTTGTCATAATATTTGTTTACTTTATCACAAAGTTCACCATAGTAAAAGGTCTCAAGCCAAAGTGTCATTGTAAAGATTGTTGAAGAACTTAGTACCATCTTCAGTGCTGAGCAAGTTAGCTATCACCCCAGCATTACACAGAACCCTCATGTCCTTGCTTGAGACAAGGAGTTTATCCATTAAGACCGCATAAGATGTGATTTCATTCCAACGAGCATGGTAGCATTGCTCAAGGGTAATGAGGTTCCTGAACAATGATTCAGTCAATTCTCCAGTTGCTAGTTGTGGAATTGTGAAAACCCCTTTTCCAAATTCCATCATCATTATACTTTGAGCAGTCTTGGTGAGTTTAAAGTTGATGCCTGCCTTTGAGAGAGCCATCGCAGGATGCATTACGTGTAGCTTCAAGTGGTAGTCTTCAGATTTACATTTAAGTGGGAAAATGATGGAAGTTCTTATAAGGTGAAGTACGTGCAGGATTTTATCAACACCATAATATTGTCCTCATCACCGCTATCAATCTTGCATACATAGGAATTGGAACTATGGTGTAGCGGCCATAGTGTGGAGAGGATATGAAGAACAAGCGTAGGGATGGGGGCTGGGTATCCAGGGTACTTGTGCAATGTGATGTTATATAAACTCTCCATCACAAACCAAGGTATCTGATTTTCTAGTAGCAGAAGGTCATGGCACACATATTGGAACATGCAATGCATGGCAAATATGGGATCCTTGTTACGTTGACCATTCAAAGACTTTCGGAATAGTTGTATCAAGAAGCAACCATCCAGTGCCATCATTTGAATGAAGTCTTTGGAGCTTAGATGCTCCAAAGAGTATGCGTAAGAGGCACGGACTTGCTTCTCAAACTCTGTGGTGCCCTCCTTGCCGATAGCAGAGGACTTGACGACAATTCTGGTAAAATGTTTCCAAATCTATTTCCATGTGAGAGACAAGCTCTTGTAAATATATGTGCCTCACTTTTTCCATGAGTTCAAAAGGCACTTTAGTGCAAACCAGAAACCAGAAGGCCTGGGACTGTTGGGAATTATTGACCACCTTTAGCATGGTATCGACCGATTAAGACGACGTCAGGTGTATATATTGCTTCCTTTTGTCTTCGAAGCACCTGGGGAACTTTGAAGATGCTGCTGCTGATGCCACCATGATCATCTATTATTCCAACACAAGTATGATTTCTACTACTTTCTCCAGCATTTCCTGCCATGATTAAATTACGCTTCCAATCGAAAAAATTGCGTACAAAGGCTGACGCAAGTTGGAACTAATGGCTTCAAATCAATAATCATAGTCATTATAAAACAAGTTGCAATGACTCTAGATAGATAAACTTTAATATTCTACATACGTACATAATGGCTACAAAATACGAGATCAATTTCTTATATAATCTCCAACTTGGAGTATATATATATATAATTGGTTCTACTTTCTATAATATCATTTCATATTACTTATTATGTTTTTCTTTTACCCTCTAGCATTTTCTAAATGACGGCATTTATTGGTACTTCAAAAAATTTACCTTATAGCCAAGGTACTTGTAAAAGGCACATTTACTATTTATAATAGGTAAGTTATCTGCATAGGTACATATGCGCATGTATTATATAGTATGTAAATTCATATTAGGTACAATACAATACTCAATACTCACAAATATAATAGATAGAATATCTTTTTATCTACATCGATATCATATTGGCTATGACTTAAAATTTAAAAATGACAAACATAAGTGCAAATACGTAAACCCTTATAATAAATAGATATATACAGATAATGAAATCAACAAATCTGAGATGAAGAAGCTAGACAAAGTCCTAAACATCTATGAAATCTAAACATAATTATCTTGATGGAGAACAAGAGGAAGCCAAATGAACAACAAAGGAAAACTCAATTTTGCAATTGAAAAAAAAGCCCACACTTGAAATTTTATTTATTTGTATAAACGATAATGGGGAAGGGGAATCAAACTAAGGATCTAAAGTGCAAAGATAAATACTCTTAGAGCCAGTTTGAGATTACTGTCACTTTTTAAAAAAGTCTTTTTTTGTCGTACTTGAAAAATAATTAGTTGTAAAGTAAAGCAGCAATGCATTTGGTAAACAATATTTTTAAAGTGTTGTTAGTATAAAAAAATAATGTTAAACCGTTTGATAAACTTTTATATAAAATTGTTGCATTAGTGGATAATTACCAAAATGGATATAATGTTGAAAGTGTTATGTGCTAATCATGTGGTGATGGTGATAGTGGAGGTGGAGGTGGAGATGGAGGTAGTGATGGGTGATGGTTGTGGCAGTGGCGATGGTAGTGGTGGAGGTGATGGTGGTGGCAGGTGATGGCGGTGGTAGAGGTGGTGGCGACGGCGATGGAGGTGGAGGTAACGGTGGTGGTGGTAGACGATGTCATTTTTAAAAATTAATGATGGTATTATGAGAATTAATTTTTTTATTATTATTAAATGCTATTCTCTGCTTCTTGTGAGAGCAACTTTCAAAAGCAACCTAGAGGTTGCTTTTAAAAGTTGTTATCAAGAGGCCATTGCTTTTAAAATAATCAACATATTTTATTTTTACCAAATACCTTAAACTGTTTAACTTTAAAGTGAAGCTGATTTTTAGGGGACAAAAGCAATCCCAAACGGGACCATAATGCAAGGAGTACATCCAACTATTGATATAACTTTTGGATTTATATTATCTATTTTTAAAAAAATTCCATGCTTGAAGTTTTATTTATTTATACAAACAATAGTGGGGTGAAGAGGGGTATCGAACCTAGCATTTGAAATGCAAAGATAAATACTCTTAGGGCCAGTTTGGGATTCCTGTCACATTTAAAAAAAGCGATTTTTGTCGTGCTTCGAAAATAATTAGCTGTAAAGTAAAGCAACTCTACATTTGGTAAACAATATTTCAAAAATGTTGTTAATATAAAAAATAAAAAAAAACTATGTTAAAACTTTTGGTAAATTTTTATATAAATTATAGTAACTATGAATAATTATCAAAATCGAAATAAAGTTGAAAGTGTTATATCCTAATCATGTGGTGGTGACGGAGGTGCAATTGGAGGTGGTGGTGGATGGTTGTGGTGGCGGTGGCAGTGGCAGTGGTGGTGGTACTACAAAATTTATAATGTTTTATACAAGTATTTTCTACAAAAATTTTAGTAAGACATACAAAATTCACGTATTATACAAAGAATTCTCACATATTATTGAATTAGAATAACATATGTTATAAAAAGGGCAATGATTTCCCCACTCCTATTTTATCCACTTACACTCCTTTTTTAGTTATAAAAAAGGAGTGTAAGTGGATAAAATAGGAGAAAAAGGAGTGGGGAAATCACCACTCTATAAAAATTATATTAAAATATCATATAGTGGAAGATTAATATCTACTTTGGATATGTTGCAAATTAATATATGTAAGGTACAAACTAATGCAACTAGGAGGGTCCTTTTTTATTATTAATTTTTTTATTAAATAGTTTAGCCAGCCAGCTGTACTTATATTTGACACGTGGCTTTAATCGATAAAGGTTCTTCTTTATAAACTAAAAAAGGGAGGAAAAAAAAAAAGTACAGCCGCGGGGCTATACTCGATGTTTTTTTTAAAGACATGTGTTGACATGTGGCGCCTAATGGTGGGAGTCCTCTTTTTATATTAAAAAATAGATTCTGTTTTTATATAGAAAATAGTATAGCCACGGCTATACTGGATTTTTTCTAATTTTTTAAAAAATAGTATAGTAAGTAGCGTTACTGGTTTTTATTTTTAAATTATCTTTAATAAATAGTATAGACGAGCGGCTGTCGTATTTTATATATGTATGCATATATATATATATATGTAGGTACTTATTTTTTAACAATACATTCGTGTTCTATACACGTCTCACGTTTTCTTTAAAAACAAACATACAATAATCGAATTATACATGTACGTATGTATATCTAATATTTTATACACGTATTTTCTACAAAATTTTCAGTAAGACACACAAAATTCACGTATTGTACAAATAATTCTCACATATTATTGAATAAGAATAACATATTATATTAAAGTATCATTTAGTGGAAGATTACTATCTACTTTGGATATGTTGCAAATTAATATCTATAAGGTACAAACTAATGCAACTAGGAGGGTCTTTTTCTTATTAAATTTTTTTATTAAATAATATCGCCGTGCGGCTATACTACGATTTTTTAATATAAAAACAAGTATTGTCGGCCGGCTATGCTTACTTTGAACACATGGCTTTAATCGATAGAGGTTCTTCTTTATTTATTTATTTTATTTTTTTAAAAAAAAAAGAGGGGTTGGGGGAGGAAGGCGTACCACGCACTCGACGCGTTTTTATTTATTTTTTTTTTAAAAGACATGTGTTGACATGTGGCACTTTTTTTTATATTAAAAAATAACACAGCCGTTCAGCAATACTCATTTGTTAAAATTTTTTAAAACAGTATAGCCGTCCGGCTATACTATTTTCACACAGTGAGCTGCTCTGTTTTTCCTTAGAAAATAGTATAGCCGTGCGGCTAGACCCCATTTTTTCCTATTTTTTTTAAAAAATAATATACCCAGGCGGCGTTACTTCTTGTTTTTTTTTAAAATTGTCTTTAATAAATAGAATAGACGAGCGGCTATAGTCTTTTATATATGTATGCATATATATATATATATATAGGTATGTATTTTTCAATAATACATTTGTGTTTTATACACGTCTCACGTTTTCTTTAAAAAGCAAACATACAATAGTCGTATTATACATGTATGTATTTATAATGTTTTAAACATGTTTTAAACAAGAATAACATCTGTTACAAAAATTATATTAAAATGTCATATAGTTGAATATTAATATCTACTTTGGATACATTGCAAATTAATATCTATAAGGTACAAACTAATGCAAGTAGGAGGGTCCTTTATTATTATTATTTTTTTTATTAAATAGTATAGCCGTGCGGTTATACTACAATTTTTAATTAAAAAAATAGTTTAGCCGGCCGGCTGTACTAATATTTGACACCTGGCTTTAATCGATAGAGGTTCTTCCTTATAAAGAAAAGGAAAAAAAAAAAAAAAAACAGCCACGCAGCTATACTACTCCATGTTTTTAATTTTTTTTTTTTAAAAACATGTGTTGACACGTGGCACCTAATGGTTGGGGGTCCTCTTTTTTTATATTAAAAATAGTTGAGCTGTACGGCTATACTCAGTTTTTAATTTTTTTAAGAAGTATTAGAAAATAGTATAGCCGTGCAGCGATACTCGATTTTTTTTCTTATTTTTTTTGAAAAAATGGTCTATAATAATAAATAGTATAGACAAGCGGCAATAGTCTTTTACATATGTATGCATATATATATATATATATATATGTAAATTCACCGGTTCACTCACTCTTGCACACATTTTAAGAAACTTTTTGAACCGTTAGATTAACATCCAACGGTGGGTGACCACAAATCTCTTGGATCCCTGTGGTCCAAGAGATCAGAGCTATATATATATAAGTGGACTTCATAACATAGGGAGAATTTGATAACAAAAATAAAGCAAATAAAGAGCTTTCAACTTCTTGTCTAGTTAACTCAAGCTTTTCCTTTCTAGTTTGGTTTTAGATTACACACTCTTTTAGACTTCCAGAGTATATTTACTAATCAAGAATCAGAATGAGACATTCCAATTAAACTGGTTACTAATTGTTGGAAATCAAAATGAAAATAAAATTTATTCCCATCAAAATCATAATGATTGTCAAAAATCGAAATGAAAATAAAAACGGATACTCATTATAACCGTTCACTATTGTAAAAAATTGAAATCAAAACCAATTTGATTACCAAAATATATGCCATTGCACAAAACAAATTCTATTTTGTTTGGTGCAACTGCTTACACAATTTTTCAACTCACAAATTAAACCGATGGGAATGGGATTAGTTTGTTCAGCTGGTTTGAACAGTACTTAGGCCCTGTCGTGTGATAAATAAAACCCGAAATTCTCTGGCGCCAAAATTCAAACACTTTCGCATCACACACACACTCGCAAAATGTAGTTGGAGGACTCGCAGTCACAGCACGTCCAACGCTACCAAGCATCAGAAGATGACTACGCTTCAAATTCAGCAAGCGGCTCAATCTGCTTGCTCTGCTTCTTTTCAACCCTCAATCTCCCACCGTCCACGTGTCCTACGCTCTCTCTGCCATCTCCGACCCTCTTCTTCGTCTCGCCTCTCGTTCAAGGTCTCTCTTCCTTCCACGACGACCTCATCGCACGACAAGTCGTTGATCTCATTTCTGCTCTCTGCGCTTCGGCTGATGCTTCGCTCTGAGCTGACTTCATTGCTAGGGTTTCCGATCGCCTCTCATCCGATCCGTTGGCCTTGAATCGCCGTCAGATTATATGGTATTTCCATCCTCCGCATTTATCAATTCTCTACTTGTTTATTTGTGAATTTCGGAATCGATTTTGAGATTTAGATTAAAATTTGCGGTAATGATTTGTTTTTTCTGTTTGCTTATTGAGAAAATGTAGGAAAGTGTTGTGATTTTTTATGTTTTTAGGTAATCAAACAGTGCATGATTGGTTAAGGTTGGACGAATTTGGTGAAATCGAACTTGATTCTACTGTTTCTCAAATTGAACCTGTGTTCGTTTTTATTTTATTATTATTTATTTTTTGGTGAAATTATAAACCAATTTTGAGATTTTAGATTAATACTTTTGGTAATGCTTTATTTCCTATTTGATTCTTGAGAAAATGAAGGAAAACTGTGAAATTAATTTTGTATTTTTCAGTAATCAAACAATGTATGATTTCAGTATAATCGCACTTGATTATGGCTCATTAATTAATTGTGGTACAACTACAGTATAATTGAAGGATTGTTAATTAAAACATGAAATTCTCTTATCCTTCTATTTTACTGTTTCTCACTGACAAGAATTTGGAAGTCAAATTTTGGTATACCTGAAATTCTCTTATCCTTGTATTTTGGTTACATTTTTTGCCCTTGCATATCAAATTTTCTCATCATCATGGAATGATTAAAAAGGGAAAAGGAGAGGAGGGAAATTTGTGAATCAGCATGACCTTGTTTATCTGCAAATTTTATGGCTAGGATTTAGAGTATACAGTGAAGTCTCAATAGATTAATATGCATATATGATCTATGCACCCCCTGACTTCTAATAACGAAAATCTTTCCAACAATATCTTTAAAACTTACATCTTATTGATCTTAAAACATATATATCCCTGATAATAATTTTATCACTGTTTCATACCAGTGATGCTTGCTTGGTATTGGTAATGCTTTCCACAATCTTTATTGTATATCAACATATACACAGTCCCCACAGATATCACAGCCGTCTTAGTTTTAAGTTTTAAACTTTATGCTCAGTGCACCATGGAACTCTTGCCCATGATGACTCTTGGCTTGCAGCGACTATGATGGTGATTAACTTAATTTTGCTGATTCCAGCTTTGCCTGCTGCCACAGGAATTTAATCAGAAAGGCTGTCTTCTTTTGTAGTTAATAATTATCACCACGAGCTGCAGATGGGTAGTATCATGAATGTCTCTTAGTAATTGGCATTTTTTTTTCCCTTAAGTTTTAACCATTTTGCGGATCAAGTGCTCATAGTAGCTTTAAAACCATTATTTTCAGGTTTTATAAGGTGTGGAGAAGTCTTAATGTTGGTGCTTCTTATAAATTACTGCTCATTAAGAAGGTTAGTTCATCCTATTAAATTCAACCAACCATATACAATTGCATTTTTTTTTGAATCTACTGCCACATAGGATTATTTCCTTTATTTGAATCTACTGCCATGAACTATGCAGACTAATGCATTTTGGATCTCCTTCTTTGGTTGCTTCATCATACCTGTTGGAGTTGTTTACCAGAATATCTAATCAGAGTTATAGAACTAGGGAGGAATTGATATGCACCATGGATTATTACGTAATGTCTGTAGTGGCTGACCTCGAAGGCCTAATTCTCTACAGTGCCTCATAGTGGCTATGAATTGTGGCCTCTGCCTATCAATGATCTTGGGGTGGGAATTTCCAATGCAAGGGACAAATGTGAGTTCAAAGAATTATTGGAGTTGGATGATTGTGGAAAACCTTGTAAGTGTCTCTAGCAGTCCTATGCTTAGCATCAAAATCTTTCAATAATCTTCACAAGCCTACAAATCATGTAACAGTCACATTGTTAAAACTGCATAAGGTTCCTGAGTGGATGAGATCTGTATTTCATGATTCTTGCACCAAATTATTTGAGCACCCAAATTCTACTTTTATTTTGAGCTCTATTGAATTCTTAAAGACCTAACAAATTGCTAGTGTAAATCAGTTGCTCCATGTGACCATTTCTATGTCTTGCATTTTGTTTTCCCTTGGTTTTTGTTCTTGTCTAGTGGGCACGTTAAGGGATTAAATTGAAGCTTTCCTTGCTTTTCTTTTTTTGTTAGACTCCAAACGTAACAATGAGTCAGTGTACTTTTGTCCAGTTGGTTTTAGAATGAAAACTGGCTGAAGGTTACCATAAATTTCCACCCTTTGTCATTCCGGTCATGCTTGAGGATTTAGAAGTCGAATAGCAAGGAAGTGCGATTAACAGAGAGATAATGCAGCTATTTTATACACTGCAGGTGTGCATAAAGCAAAAGTACATTGCCAACAGTCAAGATGAAAGTGCAGAAGAAAGGTGGTGGTCACTATCTTGTACAATTCGGGAGAAGTTTGTGAGTATTTCATTCATGATGTCATCTGAGTCATCTCTATATACTAGACAGGGATTCTGTAGGATTAGATTTTTGGGATAAGAGATTGTTAGAAGAAATAGAGCTTTTCTTTAATACTTTTACAGTAACAGATGGCAGCTAAGAAAATCATATTAGTGGCTCACTGAGTGAAAGCACCTGCAGTTATTGCCTTCGTGATCATTGATTGCATGAATAGCTGAAAACTGAAATGCATTGGAAAGGGCTCACTTTTTTTATAATCTTTGATTCTTGTCAAGAAAGTTTGCACCTTTAACGGTTGTCATGTTAGACACTGTAACCTTGGTTCCCATCTAACCTAGATTGTTAGAGCTTGGAAGTTAAGAGACAAAATCCGACAGACAGTTTATAATTTGAGCTTGGAAGTTAAGAGACAATATTCTTTCATTGCTATAATTTGAAAATATACAGACACAGACAGTGGAAATGTCTACAAGACAGTAGACTTACTCATTAGCACTTTGTACATGCTGCAGCCTCTTCCTATATGTCAAAATCCTAATCACATGTAGCTATCTATCTATCTATCCATGTACTCTTAGCTTAACAGTCTCCAATATCTCCACATGCTAGCAATTGGCGCCAGAAATTAACATCTCAAAGTCTCTCATCGTTTTGAAGTTATCATCAATGACAACATTTCTCTCCATCTCTTCGAGGGCAAGCCGAGCAGCTTCTCTATCTCGTTGCCGTTGCTCCTTGATGTACTCATTGGCTTTCATCATCTCGGCAGCCCTAAACATCTTGATCTCATCTTCGGTGATTTCAAGACCATTAGAGCCACTGTAAAGAACCTCTTGTCTGGCTTTGAAGATGGTACCTGCAAACCGTGCCTTCAGCATTGCAACCCGAGCAGCCCTTCGTGGCGACAGATTAATCTCATCGGATGGTGTGGTTGCGTTTGAAAGAACGGAATCGGAATCGGAATCGTAAGCGGAGGAACGTGGACGTTTGAAAGAACGGGCGGAATTGGGTTTTGCACAGACCTTGTGGTTGCGATTGTTCAAAGAATTCAGATTAAGCTTCAACTCTTCAAGCCTCATTGTCACCAAACCAATTAAATCAACACTGAAACTACAAACGAAGAAAGAAAAATTGAACAAGTAAGTTGCGCGGTTTTCAGTTTCTGCCAAGTGGGTTTTGGCCAAGAGCGAAGCGTGTGATTGATTATCAGAATGGGAATGTGAGTGAGTGAGAGAGAAAGAAAGAGAGAGAGATTAGGGTTATATGAATTTGGGGATTTAGGGTTTACAACCAACGGCTATATTTCTTCTCAATTCATTATCTTCTTCACTTCTCTCGCGAACCAGTTTCGTAGCTTTCACGTCTCTAGGTGCTCTCTACTCACTGCCCGCTGCCCAGCCTAAAGTAAACCGCGTTTTGTCTATATTTACACTTTTGCCCTCTCTTCTTTGCAACGGTTATGTTTCAAACTTCTCGCGCCAATTTGCTTCATTCCACACGCAACTACTAAGCCTAATTCACAATTTTACCCTTTCTTAAAAAATAAAAAATAAAAATCGCTGCCACTTATTTTACTTTACATCCCTTCTTTTTTTCCTTTATAAAAGTGGGTACGTTGAATTTTTTTTTTTTTCCCCTTGAGAAATAGGAGTTCAAATAGTCACATCCTTCTCAATATAGTAAAATGTTACGAGGGTTTATGAGTGATGGCAGGACCTTTTTTTTTTTTTGTCTGAAGGAATGGAGTTGTTTATGTACTTAGAATGGGAATAAAAAAGAACTGGAGTATGAAGGAATCGAAGCAATAATGAAATCAGGTTGTGAAGGAATTGGAGCAAGAACGAATAGTATTGTGTGAAGGAATCGGAGCAAGGATGAATTATTATAGGAAGGAATCAGAGTCTGGTAATCCATCAGCGTGTTTATTAAATATCTCGAACCGAAATAAGAATAAAGTTGATTTTCCTTACAATATTTATTAACCTTAAGGAATTGGAATAAAACCAATATGATTACTAAACCCCTCAAACAAAACACTTTCCTTCTTCTCCTACTATTAATTAATAAATTTTCTCGAACGTAAAAAATTATTTTGCTAATAATAAGTACACAAGATTATTTTGCCAAAAAAAAAATGTACACAAGATTAGTAACTAGAGTTTTCAAAGTTCTTGCTTGCGCAGTTCGCACCAATTGTCTAAGTTATTGCAACTTCCAAACCTAAACTTATCAAAGTTTTACCCTTCTTTATAATTTATTTTATGTGCTATTTCTTTTGGTTTTCTAGACATAATTTAGCAACGCCCCATGGTGAGAGAGAAGTTTGATGATTGCAGAGCTTTCCTTGACATGGAAATTTTATCAGGACTTAAGTGATACCCTTGGTAAAATTGGGCTCAGATCACTGGAAGAATGGTGAACGTCCCAATAGCAAAATGAAATTGGGCTCCTTATTGAGACTTAGTGGCACAATCTTAGGCCTCACCCAAGCACTAACCACATCCCCTTCGACAGAACAAAGATCTCTTTCGGGCTTTCTTTATTCGGCAATCGATTTTATTGGGCCTGCGTTTGACTTTATCCAAGGTTAATAAATTGGAAATTTACTGGGCCTGCTTGTCAAAACTGAGATTAATGGATTTCTATCAAACCCCCTTCTCTCTCTCTCCCAAAAATGCACAGAACTATGAAACACGAAGGATCAAGCAAAGGACTCTGGGATGCTTTTCTACTAAAAGGTTATCCACCAAGAATTAACACTGTAGCATCAACACCAACATCAAATCCACGCACAATTTTTTTTTGTCTTTTTTTTTTAATTTTATTCATTGAAATACTTTCCTCTCACCTAACGGGAAGAAGAAGAAACAAACTGTCTGGGTGCGCTAAAAAGATCCTCTCCTTCAAATGGAGAAGTCCAATCTCGAGAACCCGCAGCTGATGCTTCACCATTAGCAGCTCCATCCTGCAGTCCCACAAAGGAAACAACATTCATGTTTGAGGATGCCGTTCTGACTCCAGGCTGACCACCCAACCCAGCAGGTTTTGGATCATAGAAGTTGATATTGCTCTTCATGATAGAAGGGAGTCCTGTCCACAATCCGTTGGGACTTGGCGAAGACAGACCTCTATCCAAACTCCAGTCAATGTTGGTGTAATCTATATGTCCACATGAGCCGCCACCAGCATTCCAGTCTGCCGGAGCAGATGCCCCTGATGAGCCAGCTGAGCCCAACCCTGAGAAGAGTCCAAGGGAGGAAGCAGCAGCCAGTGTTGGAGATGCACCTGCTCTACTCCATATGTTATTCCCTCGGCTTGTTCCAGTGGGATCAGCTGGGCTGCTTCCAGGAACAAGCTGCTGCTGTT
The DNA here is from genome assembly GCF_029339155.1 of Prunus mume. Lineage (NCBI taxonomy): Eukaryota > Viridiplantae > Streptophyta > Magnoliopsida > Rosales > Rosaceae > Prunus > Prunus mume. The sequence goes on from NC_142699.1 coordinate 40,214,491, forward strand.
GTTGATACTGAAACTGATGGTACATCTGATTTGAACTCAAATTGCTAGGAATGTGGGGCAAAAAGCCACTGGACCTCATCATTTCAACACTAGTAGAAGGATACCAATTGGTAGCGGATCCAGGAGGCGATGAACTCATACTAGTGGTAGCGGATACCAATTGCTTTGTATTGACAGATTGAGGACGCTGCATCATAATAACGGGTTCCCTCACAGTTCCAGGCTGAAGGTTCTTTAAGTCGCCCCCAACAGCTACATAACGAGTTTCCGTCTTGACTGGTGGAGATGAGACCTGTAAAGGTGATGCCAACGAATATGAAACTGAAGGATTCGATGCAGAATTTGACCACCTTCTCTCAGCAGGAACTGGTATCTGTTGGGGTTTTGCCCACTCCATCTTTGGCTGTCCTCTCTTCAGAGGCTGCAGGATTTTACTTGTAGTTTCTATAGACCCTCCAACTGCAGCTGCTTGTTTTGTATAGTTAAATTCCTTATCATCCCTTCTTTGTTGTATAGTTGGAAGAGGATTTGGTTTTATTTGCGGCCTCAAGTTCTGACTAACAGAAACTGGAAGCTTGCCATTAGTACCAGTTGGAGGATCACCAGTTTCTTCCGGCTTAGGTGATACAGAAGGTGGATCTTGCTTTGATGCTCTTAAGCTTTCAGCAGCCTTCTGAAGATCACCCTCACAGGCTACAATAGCTCTTTCAACCTCCTGTTTTGAGCACTTGAACCTTGCTTCCATATCAGCAATCCGAGCAAGTTCTTCTGATATGTCAATTTTCAAATTACCCCCACCAAAGTTTTGATCCCTTGGCTTATCTGCATCTTCACCACCTTCAAAAAGCCATGCTACTGATTCCTCTACTCTGCCTTCATTCAGGATGAGAGCCATGGTTGCCCGCTCTTGTGAAAATCCCATTGCCACAAGCTGTTGGGCAAGTGCTTCTAGCTTTCTTGACATGAGATAACCACTACATCGTTCATGCAACTCCTGAGCTCGCCGCTCTTTCTGTCGCTGATGCTTCCTCTCATTCTTCTGACGGATTTTCTCTCGCTTGTCATTGTCAGCTCCCGGTACTGCTTCCTGCTTGGTAGGAGGATTAGATGCCTTGTCTTTATGGTCTTCCGACTCACCTGACCAGCTACCATTATTGGAAACAGAATCATACTCAGCTCCAGCAGCAACCGAGCCCCCAGAATGGTCATCTGTTTCATCTATGTTGCGGAAACGACTATTACTGTGAAGAGGTGATGCAGAGGATGTTGGTGACAATTCAAGGTTATGGAATGTTCCTAAAAGTGGATTGTATGCACTAGCTGGGATCCCACTACTTGCATTAGCAGGCCCCGTTGAAGGCTTTAAAGAAGGTGTCTGGGCTTCTTTGCCAGCCTTCTTGTCCTTTGATTTGGATCTGGACGATGCTGGAGACATCTCCTTCAAATTGAAAAGCAAAGCAAACACAATAAATCCTGCAGCGTTTGACATATAGGATTTATCCATTCAGTACAAAAGAAAAATAGTATATTGCACGATGTTGCTAACAAGTTGCTCTAAGAAAGCAGCATTTCGATACCAAACTAAACCAGGCCATATGTATAGTTTACCACCACAAATACAATCGCCAGAATTATATAATTTAAGGTCCAGTTACACAATTCCTTGAACATTTATGCAGAATTCCATCCAAACCCACATTTTCTTAGGCGCAATTCAACAACATAAAAAAATATTGGATGTAAGAACCGAATCAAACCCATCAAATCCACGGTCAGTTTGGATTGGCAAAGATACGCCAGTCTTGAACAAATCACGAATTAGACGGTTCAAATCGAAACAAAATCTGACCCAAAATCTCCAACTAACCCAAATTTCCATTTCTTGAACCAAACAATTACGAACCCAAATCAGAGAATACCACTCACAATCCAACCACGACAACAATTAAAACAAAAGGAAGAAGAAAGAGAATTGAAATTCGTAAAAGCACACACACGACGACAATTCAAGAACCCAATTGAGACTGGAGAATTGATTTGGGGAAGCCTACCTCTAGTCGGTGATCGCTGTCGATCTCAAGAGTGCATTCGCTTTTGGGTTTCTGGATTGAAATGCAAGAATTTGACGCAATTGTGTTCAACGATTAAGGCGAATCAGAGGCCCAGAGGGAAGAGAGCGCAGCGGTTTGGGCGATGAGTTAGGGACTTAGGGTTCGGAATTTTTATTTTTGTTTTTATTTTATTTTTCGAGTATTTTGGTTTTGGGCCAATACAAATAGTTAGGGTTAAGGATTGGAGAGATTGAGGACTTTTAAAAGTTTGGGGAAATGATTTGGTGATGGGTGTCACAGCCACACCGGTGTCGGGGAAATTTTTTTTTTTTTTTAAATTGCAATTTTAAATAACAAACAATTTCCTTTTTTTTTTTTTTTTTTTTTTTACAACAAACTATTTAGTACATACCCAAACTGCCTTTTTCTGCATATATATTGTCATGTGTATTATCTACCTGGCTTTTTCCCAAAAATATTTCTTTACTGTGATTTCCCTTCATGTCGATGTAAAATTCAGAGGTACAGTGAATCTAAATTTGATGAATTTGGATAAAAATTGTTTTCCCATTGGTAGATTTTGTTGAACAAAAATATTATGCATTAAATAAATCTTCACCTAATATAATTTCATCATTATCCTTTATAGATAAAAGTTGTAGCACTCATTAAAGACGAAGTGTCAATTAATTACAATATCTTATTACAAGATAATATCCTTTGACTTCACTATGAATAAAACGTAATTGCCAACCTAAACAAAGAATAAATTAAATTAAGGGTGTTTGACACCATAGTTGTAACCTGGTCGGGCCAAGCCCGATATCCTACAAATGAACTATCATTTTGGCTCAAGTTATGTTCAAGCGGCCATAAATTTATACGGATGGCTAGACTCGGGCTTTGTGTGTTTGTTTGATTTTACGACGTCAATATAGGTCAAACCCTACATTGCTTACATATCCTTTGAAGAATCAAGCCACCCATAGTTTTTGGATAGTTATTGAGATTTTCAAAGGGTGAAGGACTTAGGGATTCGATTGGAATGAATATAATTCAGTTGAACCAGACATTCAATTTGGTGTTGCGGTTACACTAGATTATATCAAGATTGCCTAAATACACTTTAACATATCAAACTTTATGTAATTCAAAGATGTTTGATTGAGTGAATTTAGTATTGAAATGATAATTTATTTGGGCTATATTTTGAAAGGGAAAACTAAAGGAATACACAAATTGACAAATTAAATTGAAGTAACATGTCCAACGAAACCAATCACTTGCTCACTAATTATTTAAGTTAAATAGACTCATTGAATATGTCCATCCGCCATTGAGCTTGCTTATATAGGACTAGTGCATCACATCATTACTTGGGTTGTTGGTAATCAAATCTTTCCTTAGTATGAATCTATCAAGCCCTGATCCAAGATTCACTCAGAAAGAGTGTATGCTAGCATTGGCATACCGCAATATAGATAACACAAGTTTAATCCACAACTAATACCTCAAATAGATAAAATAATGTAAGTGGATCTCTCCCAAATTAATACATAAGATTTTACACCATTGCGAATCAAAAAGAACCTTATCTCGGTAAATAGGCCTGAAAACACCCAAATGTGGTAATATCACCATATAAAGACATGATAAAGATAGCAAAAGGAGCCTAATTGTTTGGTGCATATAGTCCACAATCCCGTCCTAATGGATGGGTAAATTCATCTTCGAGATCCTAAGACCAAGGCATGAGTTACAAGACAACAAATGACAAAAATGCCCATACTAGGGGTCAAATGGATTGATCAAGTTCGACTACTAACAAATTGTGGTGCACGCAATGACAATGATACAATATGGTGATTTAGGGCCTAATGACTGGAAGTTAACCCTTGATCAAAATGGGTCCCACAAAAGTCCTAAACCCTATAATCGTTCAGTGTTTACAAACCTCAAATTTCCAAAACGTAAGTTCCAACAGTTGCGTCTCTATAGATCGCAAAAACATACGATATTCACTTAAGGTTTCACATTCAAATGATCAAATCTCATAAGCCCAACTTAACTATAGGTTCATAAGGCCATCTCTAACTATGTTGGAGCTAAACTCAAGTTTCCATCCTCCAAAATACAACTATTCATGTATTTTCAGGACTCCTTTTTTTTTTACTCCAACCTTACAGACTCATAATTTGAGTCCATAACTTTATTAAATTGTTTAAGAATGATTAACCCTAATTTTTTTTTCTTGTTAATTTTTCTTGACATTATTTTTATTTCAACACTCGTGATTTAATTTTCTAAATATTTTAACCTAAAAAAATTAAAATTCCAAAACTTAATAGAATTTCACATTTTTAAAATAAAAAAAAACAGCAAATCAGATTTGTTTTGAAAATATAACTACTGCCCAACAAGATTGAAATGTGCGCCAGCTTTATTTGCATGCCCAAACAAAAATATCAGTGGGCCCAGCAATGTTGGTCAGCACGTGGGCTTCCAGCCAAGAAAAAAGAATAAAAAATAGATTTTGGGCCCACAAAAAATATGAGTCCAGGCAATTTTGGGACTGGAATTCCACCCCAAATTTGAGATTTCTCAAATTTCCACCCCCCAAAATACATGAGTTGGAGAAGTTTTTTGGACTCAAAACTCAAAATTTGAGTTTCCTTCTCTTGGGTAGGAGATGGTCTAAGCGTATGTATATCTTAGCATGTAAAACAATACTCGCTAAAGGCCCTACAAGTCACGTGATGTGGCCATGATAGTTTGGATTATGGATCAAATTTTAAACTGCATCAGATGCAACAATAATTTACATCAACATGTAGATCATGGAGAGGGGAAGAAATTTAGTAGTTGTTGCCATGCTTCTAATGTTTGATTCTTTTTCACTGGTACTCCACGTGTCGGTGTTGATCAGAGGAGCTAGCTTGTCGTATATTGTAAGATGTGTTAGTCATAGTAGCTAGAAAATGGTGCCAATGAAGAAATCATTCGATGAGCATCAATAATCATTATTACAAATTTGACGGGTTTGGATCACTAGTACAGAGAATCGTCAATAACCACGAATTTACATACCATTTTCTTTAATCATATATCATTTAGTAAATTTCACTGAAATATTTTGAGAGCAACTAGTACTTTCGTAATCTCACTGTCGGCCTTGCAATACTGGGCTTCTATCTTGATCTCTCTGTTGTGGAGATGTGGAGCCCACTTTGAGATCATGAGTGGATTTGGAGATGCAGTGACATTTTTTAAAATGCCATCATGTGTTTCCTATCCAAAGATGTTTCGGAATTTGTTTTCATGGTCTTTCTGACTCAACAATAGGTCTTCAGTAATAGTTTAGCATTTAATGTGTTGTATTGTGTGTGTGTGTGTTTTTTTTTGGGGGGGTTTTGTGATGCAATTTGTTTTATCTTGTAACTTCCCTAATTCTTATCGAATCAAACTAAGGGTTATAGTTGATCCGATTCCAATTCATTATTCCCTTATTCTTAAGTTTCATGATTCATGATTTTGCATAGCAAGTAAAAATATGTATGATTCCATTTAGTATCGGTGCATTTATACGCATTTAAAGCAATATTAACCACTATTGAATTTTAATCACCACGTCAGCATCTCTTTGCACCTTATTATGTGTATCTACTATCTATGTAAGTTTTGAATTTTTTTGCCAGGGAATGAAAAAGGGCATTGACTTGTTGACAAGAGATCTATCAAACCCCCATGGTATCTTAGGTGTGTATCATTTGACTTGTACTAAAAAAAATTACCTATGAAATAAAAAAATTTAAAAAAATTATCTCGAAAGCATCAACCACCCCCTCGTCGATGCCCCTTGCATTCCATGGCTCTCTCTCTCTCTCTCTCTCTCTCTCTCTCTCCCTCCCTCCTTCATGTGCCAATCCAAATCATCTTTACATATAAGAAGTAGTGCAAAACTACTAGCAAATTCATAAATGAAAAATAATTTGCAATTAGTATTGGAATTGAAAATCTTACTAACTAGGGAGGAAGGTGTGTGTAAAAAGAGTATCTCTCATGTAATGAGAGAAAGGTGTATGAAACATGAGATATGTAAGCTTTTTTTTGTTGTGGAGAGAGATTGTTGTTGCTTGATGACACTGTTTAACTTTAATTTTTTAATTTTTTAAATTTATTTCAAAGGCAATTGAATACATACAATAAGGTGCTAATGGTGTGTTTTAGTATAATATAATTATGTTGATGTGGATTGGCTAAAATTTATTAGATTAATCTAATGGGTATAAAATCACCGATGCTAAATGCAGAGACTTTAAAGTAAACATGCCTCAAATTTCGGATTCTTTCGACATGCGGGCCCACTTACTAACAACATCCTCTTCTCTGTCGAGGTAGAGTATCCTAAAATGTTCCTATAGAATAGGCCTTTGGCCTTAAATCCAACCCTACATGGGCGATCACAGAGCAATTCGAAGGAAGACTCAACGAAAATTAAACAAATATAAATGCCCTACCAAGGTACAATTCTTGGCTCAGTTGCCTTAAACAAGCTACTATTTGGGGCGCAAAGCAATCGTGACAAAGTTTCCACATCTTGTTTTGTAAAACGATGCCAAAGTATGCAATCCATTTATGCCGATCAATCATCAATCCAAACGTATCGTCATAACCACAAACACATTTTTAATCATAATCATTTAGTAAAACTGAAATATAAGCAACTAGTTAATCTCACCTCAACTGGGCTTCAGGTACATATTCATCAGTGTTTAGTTCACCTATATATACATGCACACCTCACACCCTCATCATGTACCAGGGAAAAACAATCCTATCCGGGGACATTTGACTAAACCACATGGAGGAATCCTGTTTGGCTAAGGATGAGTCATCCAACTGAGGGAGTGGGCTCACCAGCACGCACAACAGAATCCTCAATACTCGGATGTGAGAAGACATATCATGTATCCGAGTGCTTTGGGAGGTACATATCATAGTGCACATCATGCACATCTTGTCGGAAAACAATCCAACCAGAGGATTGGGCTTACCATGACGCATGTAGAATCCTCAATACTCATGTGCCTGTGACAAGTCCTACGCGCGCAGACTACCTCATTAAGGGTCTACGAGACACCCTGTCAATGATGCCTAGGTGCTGATCATATCCAAACCATAACCACAGTTTCCAAGTATCCATTATCCATAAATTCCAATATCAGTATCTAAGGGGGGGTACATGAGGTGGTGTGTCATCGCCAATATCCAGAATCCACTTTCATAAACTAATATATAATAAAGATAATATTCTCAAAATCCATTTTTCAAATATTCAAAGATACCCCAAACCCATATATATAATAGTATTAATGACAATAATAATAATAATTTTAATAATAATACCAACAAAAGAAATCCCTATAAATCCCATAATCATATCTTCCATACCAACAAAAGAAATCCTTTATATCAATATAACAGCCAAAGATCGCAATTAAACAATATTATAGTCTTAAAATTGAAGCACTCATAATGTACCTTTCAAATGTTCAGAGAGTAACGCACACTAAAACAAACGTCCAAACACGTAGCCAAACTCATTATACGGCCTCAACCAAGCATTTAAAATTTAAACCCTAGCTCTTGGAACTTAATGTGGACCCACCACCTTAAAAAATCATAAGAATATTCTAGTACTTTCCAAAGGATGGGACGGTCTCAAAAGACCCGTGGTCAAAGTTTCCAATTTTTGTCAACGGCCCCTAGGGCCCACGACCTCCAGTTTAAATCTGAAAGTTCCTAGAGGTCAACAAGGTCTACTGAACACTTCCTGAAAGTTTGGTCTCGATTGAGCAGTCGAATAGCTCTCAATCGCACGATCGGACGATCACCAGTTTACCTAAACTTGGAATCATTGATTCGGAGTATCGAGGACTCTGATTCTCGATCCGTAGTTCCTACATGATCCTAGAGGTACAGTGAACAACATACTTGGACATGGATTCAATCCAAATGTCCGAACATATCAAACCAAGGTATCCCCTAATATTCGTAAATTCGTTTGACTGTCAAATGATAACCAAATTCATATTCGAGCATACCGTCATACTCGGGACGACATGAGGAACATTTTAGGACAAAATATACCACCACACCATGGCCCACGAGCTGACAGCGCGTGGGTGTCTTGAGAAAATTTCGGCGACTGAAAAATTCTCAAAACACCTGACAATACCTATACCTACATGATCAGGACAACTAGGGGAGTAACTTTTGTTCTTGGGCCACAGCCAAAAAGTGACTGGAGCTTGCAAGAAAATCAAGTCGAAAATGGTCAAAACCTAGGTTCTAGATTGAGCTTTTAAAACCCAAAATTGACCCAAACTGCCTGGACAGATAGCTAGAGCTCATTGAGAGGATGAGAAATCATACTGGATTGGCGAATTCCATCGCGAGCCGGAGCAGCGTATGAAAGTTCAAGAAAAGCAGGCCTTTTACGAGCTCGTGGTGGTGACGTGATGGCACGGGTGGCGCGGCCACTTTCGTTCGCCGGCTCGTGTTGGTCATTTTCCTACTGGTCCCACAACTTAGTGTGGCTAGAGCAGCTTGGATGCCGGCCAAACGTGGTAGGCCTGTTTAGCTAAGGGATGGAGTTGGGGAGGAGGAGGAGGAGGAGAGAGAGAGAGAGAGAGAGAGAGAGAGAGCTACACTAATTTTTAAAAAAATCTGACTTTGGAATATTTACGGTTGTGCAACTGCACTTATGTTGACCATAACTTTATCGTTAAAACCTCGATTTGAGCCCACTATGTGTCTACAAACTCGTATCGATAAGTTTAACACAACAATGCCACTCAAATCCCAAAAATCCTTTTGGATCGAAAAGTGACTATTGTGACCTTACTCCGAGGGCAAAATTGTAATTTCACAACTTAATAAATTAAATCATTTAAATAGATTAAATCAATGGATAAAATTGGGTCGGGATGTCACAAAACATGCCTAAATTGTTATGTTCTTTGTTCCTTGCATGTTAAAGCAGTTCCAGAGGGAGGGGCTAGCCTGGACAAGAGGCCCCCTAGGCCCACAATCCTGTTTCCAGCTGCCAAGACTTGCCAGGGCAAGCGCTGGGCTCCACCAACCTAGGCAAAGCCTAAGGCAATACTTGCATGGGCTGCTGCTTGGGCAAGATGACTTAATACTGACGTCATTGTGACGTAAGTAGCTAATTTAAATAACAAAAAATTGCAAAATTGCAAAATTTCAGAATTTTTTATTTTATAAACTCATAGTCATATTCTTAACTTACCACACCAAAACTCTATACAAATTCCTCTATTCATATCTCATGTGAATAGTGGTTGTCATGACAATGGGTGGAAAACTAACAAAAAAATTGCTAGAGCAAGCATTATTCATGTGAATAGTAACAACCCTTGCCTCTTTTTGCCTTTTGCCATGTCAAGGGCAAATAAGGGCAATTCTTCACGTGAATAATGCACATAGCAAATTTTTTTGTACTTTTCCACCCATTGTCATGGCTACCCAAGGGCAATTACTAGTCATATGGGATTAATTTTATTTTATATGTATGAGATTAAAAAATAAAAAATTTGCTAGGTATCTATAATTTTTTTTTTTGAATTTTTAGTAATTTTTCAATTTTTTGTATTCGGCGACGTCAACTCCAGCAAATAGGAGCTCAAGCTCATCTTGCCTTGGAGAAATTATAGAATGGTACTGTACCACCACGTCAGCTAATGATACTTCCATTCAAAATATGACATGTGTCATTTTTCAAAAATAAATTATGCTGTTTTTACAGCTTTGGACTTTTACTCTCTAGAATAATATATATACCAAGATGCCGGAAGCGACAACCCAATCTTCTCTACCTTGTATTGCCACCCAACCAACCACCCAAGGGTTTTGGTTAATCTGAAACAAGAACCCACATAAAAAATCACTGGAAACTTAAACCCATACAAAGATTGAGCAATGATATCGAGAAATTGATTGGAGAATATCAGAGAGAAGAAGGAAAGAAATCGATTGCCGGATCATCATGAAAATTGATGATCCCCTTTGTAGTTTCTGTACAAATGATGATCAACAAACCCAAAAAGAATTACCTACATCCTATAGAAACATGTTCAGTCCCTGAAGGGGTGATTGGGTTAGGTGGCAGTACAAAGATGGGGATTGGGTTGTGGGAGGTGGTTTCCAGCGGCGTCTTTGGGTTCTTTAACTTTTTAAATAAATAAAAATCATATTCTAAATAAATAAAAAGAATTTTAAATCAAGCTGTAAAAAAAGCTATAATTTGTTTTAAAAAAATGACACATGGCATATTTTGAATGGAAGTATTATAAGCTGATGTGATAGTACAGTACTATTCTATAATTATTCTATAATTTCTCCTTGCCTTGGGCCTTGCTCAGGTTAGTGGACCCTATCTTTTGCCAAGGCAAGAATTGAACGGTGAAACTACTTTTGGAGGCCTAGGTCCTTTTGCTTGGGTTAGACTCCTATGGTGGAGCTCTTAGAGCAAGTCCAGCGCTCACCCAAACACAGGCAAAAGGCCCCTGGCAGCCCAAATCCGCTCAGTGCGAGGAATGAGCTCGGCAATGGTGGGTCCCACCAGGCGAGCCCAAGGGCAACTTTCGTCAGGCTTGGCCGAGGGTGGTGGCGTCATCGTGGAGTAAATCAAATTTTTTGATTTTCGCTCACTGGCGTCGTGTGATGTCACCCTTGACAAGCCCCAGCGGGAATATGCCATTAGGCGCTTCTGGACCCTCCGATGCAATTTTTTCCAAAAATCGTGGCCTTGATTTTTGGCATAAAAACAAAAAAATAAAAAAATTCAATTTTTTTTTTAAATACCAAAAATTTCTTTATTTTTTCCCTATAAATACCTAACAATTTTATTCACTTTCCACATCAAATCTTCATACAAACTCATATCCTTCCAATATTTTTCACTTTCCACACCAAATTTTCTACTACAAAATTTTATTTGTGCAAAAATACAAATGTCATCTTCCATCGAAGCCGGAGGGTGTTGGACAAATGTTCGAAGACGGTCAAAATCTTGGCAATGAGGTAAAAAAAAAAAAATTCCGTTTTATTCAATTTAATGTCTTTTTTATATACATATATATTTCTTGCATTTCCAATTTTTTTTTTAATAGATTAGTCAAGGAAAAATAAAAAAGAGGAAAACCATTACACATGGCTCCTCAAGTGAACAATGCTGATCGATTCGGTGTTGCGTTTAGTGTCGAAATAATGGCACTATTACGTCATCTGAAGGAAAATACTCCCCCACGTCGTGATCCGGTAAAACCGCCTCCACCAATGATGGAGTTGTCCTTGTATTCCATTGTGTTAGACTATGATGACCAAAAATATTTTAATTGTATGATGAGTGAGATGTGAATTTTATAATAAATATGGACACGTGGCAACCAAAAATTTTATCCAAAAATTTTATTTGAAAATTTTATCCAAAAAATGTTATCTTAAATTTTAAGTGAAAATTTTATAATAAATAGTGACACGTGACAATCGAAAAAATATAATCTAAAAAGCTTATCAAAATTAATGGTTTAAAGTATAAAAAAATAGGAAATAAAGTACAATGAGTATTTGCCCTAGACTTTGCCCTCATGGGTGGAACAAAATCTGGTGACACTATTCACGTGAATAGTGGCGTAATTCTTACCTTAAACTTAGCTTGTGGGTGGAAGTGCTCTTAGAAGTCCTAAATAAAAAAACCAATTCTATGTAGAAAAGGTGAAACCATCACTCAAAATATGTGTAAAAAATCATTAATAAAAAGAAAATAATTGTTTTAAATAAAACAAATGTTTTGATCGTTTTAGGACTAGCCTAGGGGTAAAAACTAGTATGGAGAATGAAATTTCTTCCTACCTAGTACCTTTGAGGAGGCCAAACAAAAACGGCAGGCCCGCTCCTACACAAGTAAATTTGTAACATTACTGATTCAGATTCATCGCCTTTGAAACCCACCCATCTCTTAAACAGAGACTCCATAACATAACAAACCTTCCTCCAATTTCTTCCGACAATTCAGAGTCTCTCTTCTCTCCTCTCTCTCTCTCTCTCTCTCTCTCTTTCTCCCTTGCGAATTGCGGTGACCCCTTTTCTCTCTCCTTTCTCAAGGGGTCGTCGCCCCCTCTCTCCACTCTCCTCCGCTCTCCCCAGAAAAAAAAAATAAAAAAACCCAAAAAAATCAGAAAAACAAAGGCACACTTCCAATTCCAATTCCAATCCGATCAAACCCCAAAACCCACCAAAAAACTTCGTATTTTCAGGAGCTGAGACTCATAATAAATGTCGGAGATGGCGAACACAGACCCGGAAGGGATCGACGGAGTGCGGATGACGTGGAACGTTTGGCCTCGCACAAAGGTGGAGGCCAGCAAGTGCGTGATCCCACTCGCCGCCTGCATCTCCCCGATCCGGGCCCACCCCGACATCCCCACGCTCCCATACGCGCCGCTGCGCTGCAAGACCTGCTCTGCCGCCCTCAACCCCTTCTCGCGCGTCGACTTCACCGCCAAGATCTGGATCTGCCCTTTCTGCTACCAGCGTAATCACTTCCCGCCTCACTATGCCGCGATCTCCGAGACCAACCTCCCTGGCGAGCTCTACCCTCAGTACACAACCCTGCAGTATGCTCTGCCTGCCGATTCAGCCGCCCCTCAATCTCTGCCATCGCCGGTCTTCGTCTTTGTGCTCGACACGTGTATGATCGAGGAGGAGATGGGTTATGTCAAATCGGCGCTCAAGAGAGCAATTGGGTTGTTGCCCGATAATGCGCTTGTTGGATTTTTGTCGTATGGGACCCAAGTTCAGGTTCATGAATTGGGGTTCTCTGATTTGTCCAAAGTGTATGTCTTTCGGGGGAGTAAGGAGATTTCAAAAGAACAGGTTTTGGAGCAATTGGGTCTCGGCGTTTTGGGCCGGAGACCTGGTCCGGTTGGTGGAGGGTACCACCCGAAGGGGGTTCAAAATGGGTTTCCTAATGCGGGTGTGACCCGTTTCTTGTTGCCTGCTTCGGACTGCGAATACACTCTTAATACGGTAGGGGCTTGAATGGATCGGCTTGCGTTGTGTCAGTGGTTTTATTAAATTTTGAAATTGATTGTTCATTTCTGATAATTCGGTCTGAATTGTTTTGAATTTTCAGTTGTTGGATGAATTGCAAAGCGACCAGTGGCCTGTGCCACCTGGAAATCGGTCGTCCCGGTGCACAGGAGTGGCGTTGAGCGTTGCAGCCGGTTTGCTTGGAGCTTGTGTGCCTGGAACGGGGGCACGCATTGTAGCGTTGGTTGGGGGGCCATGCACAGAAGGGCCTGGCGCGGTAAAAACCTTAGCTTTCTGTTTGCTTTGTAGTTTGATGTTCTTGCATGCAAGTGTTAATCTAAATGTTTATCATTACAAAAGTTAACGGTATTTGTGATCAGCCTCAGTTTAGGTTATTACACATGTCTATGCTCCTGATTATTCAGATATGCAAAATTGTTTTTCTTTTGCTGGTCTTAATTGCTTTCCAAATGCACGACCTCTTTTCTCAGATGACCTTTTAAATTGTGGTGATTGCTTTTCTGGGATGATGTGCAATTGTAAAATTTACGTCTTTCTAATTAGTAATTACTTTGCAAATCTACAATTTTTGTGCATTACGGAGTGTGTAGTAATATTGAAGGACATGGGCCATCACATGCTTATGATCCATTAATTAAATAAATGGAAGCGATGTAATTTTTCCCAAATTCCGGATAAGAAGATATTGATTTTGTGAAAATTATGCAGATTGTATCCAAAGATTTATCAGAACCAGTACGTTCCCATAAAGATCTGGATAAGGATGCAGCACCGTACTTTAAGAAAGCAATCAAATTTTATGATGGTCTTGCGAAGCAGCTGGTTAGCCAGGGTCATGTCTTAGACCTGTTTGCATCTGCACTGGATCAGGTCTGTTTTGTTCAGTCTTTTGATTCAGTTATTATTCCTGCATTTTTGGACTGTTCCGCACTGTCATGTTGAGATCAGCAATTAAACAAATATTTGTGTTATATATACTAAACCCCAACCAAAGATGAACTAGTGCTCATGTTCCTGTTTGCACTTGGTTAGCATGGTTGATTTGGTTTGGATGTATTTGATTTCTGTTGGTTCATGGGACACTGGCATTTCTCAATGTCTTTCACTTGCCTGATGCATGAGCAAACTGTTTGTGATTCATTGTTAGAATCAAATGAGCAAATATGTTTTTCTTTTAGTACAAACAATGTAATGCCTTCTATAAAGCAAAATATGTTCTTGAACTTATCATGTAATAGGCAAACTTGTAGTCAAAATATCAGAGGTCACTTGAGGTACGGTCTCACGTATGCTGCTTGTTAGGCTGGGATATTGTGATCTGTTGGGTTGGTTGTCCTCTAGCGGAAGGTAAAGGTTTTATTGGACATTTGAAACAGTTCAAAGTTTGGATGTAGCTGTGGCCCTTCTTCCTCATGGCGATATGAAATTACTAACTAAAATACAGTATTATTCGTACTGTATATAGGTACTCTATTAACTGAAACCTACATGAGAACAAAAGGGTGACAGGGGTATGACCTTGATTTTTGGCTATTTGTCTAAATATGTTAATGATGACATGCAAAGCTGTAAAATGATATCAGTTTTCCTTTGTTTTAATCTTGATGCACTTGGTTTGTGTTTGGTTTTGCATTGGCTCAAGTGTATTGTATTGTATAGGTTGGGGTTGCAGAAATGAAAGTTGCCATTGAAAAAACCGGTGGACTTGTTGTTCTGGCAGAAAGTTTTGGTCATTCTGTATTCAAAGACTCTTTCAAGCGTGTTTTTGAAGAAGGGGAACAGTCGCTTGGCCTTTGTTTCAAGTGAGTTCATAATTAACCATTTGAGGTTTCTTTGTTCACATTTTGAGCTCCGTATAATTTGGTTGGTAATCAACTAAAAAGATGTGATGCTAACAATATAGTTGAATTTGAATTCTTCTCATGTTTTATTGAATGTGATTCTTGTAACTTTTTAGTTTTTCTGATACACCTTCAGCATAGATATGACATATGAGTGAAGGTGCATAAGGTAGTGAGTGGTGGTTAGCATTGTAATACCATAATCTAGTTTGAGCCACACAGTTGGTTTCTGTAGTTATGATGCTGGGTCTGAATTTTGTTACAAAGAAAGGCTGCTTGATATGCAATGACGGGGTTGCCATTGCTTTAAGAGCCGTTAGATTGTCAGCCCTTAGGTTAGGTATTTATAATATCCAATGCCTTGTTCATGTGCATTGACACATGTAAAAAAAATCCTTGTATCTGTTCCAACTCCTGTTTATGCTTTGACTGTTTTTTTTAACGAGTTCTCTTTACACTCTAATTATATGTCAATCTCATTACTGAAAATTATTTGTATCAGTGGTACACTTGAGATCAACTGTTCAAAGGACATCAAAATTCAGGGCGTCATTGGACCCTGCACATCTTTGGAGAAGGTTAGGCAATTTGGTCATTTAGAACTTTCGTTTTATCTACATTAATGGTATAGTTACAATCAATGAAATTTATTTGGATAAGGCTTGTGTTTGTGGAGTGTGATGTTAATTTTGCAAACCTGGCAGAAAGGACCTGCTGTTGCCGATACTGCTATAGGGGAGGGGAATACAACAGCTTGGAAAATGTGTGGCCTTGACAAGAGTACTTGCTTGACAGTTTTCTTTGATCTTTCATCTAGTGATCAGTCAAATACACCAGGAGCTGTAAATCCGCAATTGTATTTGCAGTTTCTTACAAGGTATGCATGAAGATTGTATCACGAGCGGTGAAAACATCTTATGGTGATCTTTGGTAAAAATTGTGTTTTGTTATTTCTACTAGGAATGTGACTTGAGTTTCGTCGGTCACTTTTGTCATTGCAGTTTTCAAAACCCTGAAGGTCAAATGATGCTACGAGTAACAACAATTACTAGACGATGGATAGATAGCACCGTTAGCTCAGAGGTCATTTCAGTTTATATGTCATCTTTTGTCCGAACATATTTTTGTAAATAACTATAGCCATTGTAATAGCATGGTCTGGTGAAGCTTTATTTTTTTGAATTTACCTTTTCCCTTGGGCATTCCTTGTTTATGTTGTATGATTGTGCTGTGACACATGCACACTGGCACACACATGTACTTTCTTACTGGGCATGTCCTAGTGGAACACAAGCTGCAAAGTTTTTTCACATGTATCTTTCATTAGCAAGATATGAATGTAGGAATAGAAGCTGCAAAGTTCTTTTGAGATAATTTTCCCTCCATCACTTCCTCCAAATGACCAAATAAGGCAGAACTATGCATCTTTCACTTTTCCCGTTTACTATTTTTTATGTATTTCCTTTTATGTAGATTCAAATAAGAGTTGGGTAATGGAGAAAGAATATAAGTGTATTATATAACTATATAATATGGTTTCATCACTGTTGTGTGAAAATTAAAAAAAAATTGGCGGGAGCATGATTATTTTTTTTCGTGGTACAAGAATGAATAGACATGTTTGGATAAATAGTAATATTTATGAGTTCATTCGTTCTTCCCTGTTGCCAATGCTTGTTTCAGATCGCCAAAAGGGAACTGTGTCATGTTCATGTTCAGTATGTGTCCTATGTGGCTGCCATGCTCTGGCACGTTGATTGGTCAATTGAGTGGTTAAATTGTCGTTTGTATGTTTTCTTGTTAACGCTGCTATGAAATACTTGGCCATTAAATAGGAGCCTTATTTTCTTTGGCATGATATGTTTTCTTATGACACAAATTTTCTTAAAACAGTAATTTCTTATTAATTACTGAGCTGGTTTTCAATACCATTTGGACCCCTTTAGCTCATATACCCTTGTTTCATTGATACATTTTCTTCTAAGATGTTTCAGAAGTGCATTGATTGAAAGGATATCACTGACACACAAGAATTTTGACCTAACAGGAATTGGTTCAAGGATTTGACCAAGAGACTGCTGCTGTAGTAATGGCAAGAAAAACCTCCTTGAAAATGGAGACAGAGGTATTTTACGACCATTCTCATCTTCTTTTATCTTGTACGTGTCTGTTACATCTTCTTTTCCTCTTTTTTATCTTCATATCTGTCAATTTTGGACTAAATGACACTGGGAGTTTCCAAAACAGGAATAATGAAGGCTTAATGTTTGGTGCACTCACTATCCTACATTTAGGACCTATAAGGCACTCACTATCCTACAGTTGGACCTATATGGCACTCATTATCCTACATTTTGGGACCTATATGAAGGACATCGTTATTTATGCCCTAAAATTTTATCAGAGGATTTCTCTATATTTTAAATTTTTTAATTGTGTCTCTTAAATTTCATTGATTCTGTTTTACAAAACTCATAATTTATGGGTATGCCCTTCTTTATTATGAATATTGTAGATCACTTGTGTTTCTTGGTTCTTCACCAACGAATTCTAAATTGATATTTTTGTTGCAACTTTTCAAACATAGAAGTCTAAAAAAGTATTTTCCTTTGTTTTATCCAGGAATCTTTCGATGCTACACGATGGTTAGATCGGGGACTCATTCGTCTCTGTTCCAAATTTGGTGACTATCGAAAAGATGATCCGTCATCCTTTACTTTAAATCCATGTTTTTCATTATTCCCTCAATTTATGTTTAATCTCAGGCGTTCGCAATTTGTGCAGGTAACCACGATTTGCCCCTTCCTCTTCATCCTTTGTCTTGATATATTTTGCTTACTAGTGGCTAACATATTACCTTTTACCCCTCTTTGGGATCCGAAATGGGTTGTATGCAGGTTTTCAACAACAGTCCAGATGAGACTGCCTATTTTCGCGTGTTGTTAAATCGGGAAAATATCACCAATGCGGCTGTCATGATTCAACCATCATTAATATCATATTCATTTAATTCTCTTCCACAACCTGCATTGTTGGATGTGGCTTCAATTGCAGCAGACCGGATTCTCTTGTTGGATTCGTATTTTAGTATAGTCATTTTCCATGGAATGACAATAGCACAGTGGCGTAACATGGGATACCAGAATCAGCCAGAACACCAGGTATGCATGCTTTATTTGTGATTTCCCTGACTTCTGTTGTGCAATGTCTGATATTGTCTCAACTACTTATATTCATATATTTATATATATATATATATATATATATATGTATTTATGTTTTCAGGCATTTGCACAATTATTGCAAGCTCCTCATGATGATACACAGTCGATCATTCGGGACCGGTTCCCTGTTCCTAGATTGGTGGTGTGCGATCAGCATGGCTCGCAGGTTTTTAAACTATTCTTAATATCTTATTTTCATTTGCCTATTTCCCTAATTGCAGAGTTAATAGTTTGAGTCTGGGCACGATTTAAAATTTGTTATAAGTTACAAATGAAAAGTAATGGTCAACCGGTAATGGTGGTTTGGTCTTTACCTT
The DNA here is from genome assembly GCF_029339155.1 of Prunus mume. Lineage (NCBI taxonomy): Eukaryota > Viridiplantae > Streptophyta > Magnoliopsida > Rosales > Rosaceae > Prunus > Prunus mume. The sequence continues at coordinate 40,233,060 of NC_142699.1, forward strand.
GTTATTGGTATGAGAGGGCCATGAGAAAAATGTGACAGTTGTTAATGTGCTGCAAGGTTCATGCCCCCTATTTTTGCATGGGTGCCATTCTTTGGGAGGTTTTTTAGGTTTTAGACATAAATTTCACTTTGGAAAAAGCCAAAGTTTTTCAAAAAGACAAAAAAACCACTCAACTTTCAAATCAAAGACATGCAAATGTATTGGATTACTTAGGAAATCTAAAAATAAATAAGGGCATTTTTGTCCATTTTTGCTTCTTTTAAATTTTTTTTCTCAAAATGTCCCTTCTTTGGGATTGTTGTAAATTCTGTGCATTTAGGTCTTTATAATCAATTATTTCCAAAACTGACTTTAACAGTCTATTAAAGGTTTCTTGTCTGAAGATTGTTATTAGACTTTTTTCAACCAAAAAGGTCAAAGTCAGTGAAGAAAATAGTTATTCAAATGTTAGTGCTATGCTCATGTAGTAAACCTTTGCTAGTGATTAACTGTTTATCTCACTTAATTAATTAAGGTGGATTAATTTGTTTGAGTTTTTATTGTGAAATCTTTGCTATTGGCCAGGAATCACTTCACTCCACCCTCTCTCTCTCTCTCTCTCTCTCTCTCATGGGATACCTATTTGGTCTTATTTTCTATTGTCATGATCTGTAGGCAAGATTCTTGTTAGCCAAGTTGAACCCGTCGGCAACATATAATAATGCCCACGACATGGCTGCGGGTTCAGATGTAATCTTCACAGATGATGTAAGCCTTCAAGTTTTCTTCGAGCATCTTCAGAGGTTGGCAGTGCAATCTTGAGAGCCAGATACAATTTCATATTCTACAGCTACACTCGATTTTGGTGCGGGGAAACTCAGTCGGTTTAAATTTTCTATCCCCTCTCATCCTCCTGTTTCATTAAATTGTTTTCCTTTCTTTCCAATGTATCTAAGACAAGAGGTCAGACCCCACATTCTTTTAATAAGAAAAAGCTCACAACAATTCTTTGGGGTGCAGGGAAGGTATGTACTTCCTTGATAGAATAAGGGACACAAAGATGAAATGAGTTTGATATATGTGGAAAGAAAGGTATGACAGGGATGTAACTCAAGGAGGCTCGGAGCCAGTCAGTAGGATCTTTTGTGAGGTTTCTTTTTTTCTCTTGTATTCAACGAGGTCAGGAGTTATTTTCGTGTGTGTCTGAACTTAAGTTATACTCTGATGGGTTTATGAAGCTAGGCTGTATTTACTCTTAAATATACTAGGCCCAAAAGTATGTTTGGATTCATTCAGGTTGAAATTGAGTACATCAAATGTTATTGGGATGTTGCCGTTATAATGATTTCACATTATGAAATGTTTCCGTTGATTATCCAATTTTATGTGCAAGCATAGTGCCGAGGCCATTTGCATTTCCATTTCCATTGGGTTTAGGATTTTGTTCTCCTTGAACCTTGAATTGGACTCAAGTTAGCCCCCCACCTTTTCTTTTTGTTTTGGTAGTTCTACCTTCCCTTTCTCTGTTTCTTTTCTTTAATAGTCTTAATTTCAAAGCTTTTTGGTTAAAAAGGCTAAAACACTTTTGTGTATTTTATTTATGTTTAAAACTTATGGCTTGTTTGAGAGTGATTCTGGATATCCTAAAATCACTCTTGGGGAGAAACAAGCACCTCTCGCGTGATTCTCCATATAATAACTTTTAAGTGATTTTAGGGAATCATCTCTGTGATTTTTCATAGAATTACTTAAAACCACTTAAAGTGATTATTTGATAAAGTGATTCTTTTATGGACCTATAGAATCATTCTAAATGAGCTCTTAATTAGATAGAAAACTTCGATGAGGCTTAAAATTTTAGTTAAGTCCTCTGAAAATTCCAAAGATAACCCTTGATATAGTCAGAAATTCCAGAACCACACTAATTGCCCAGTAAAATTTCTGAAGCCCATTGCCAAGGCGCCAAATATTGTTGCTGTGTTGAATATTTTCAGTTTGTTCTGTGGGCACCCATATTTAGAATTTTTATTTTTATTTTTTACACACGATATTCTACTCTAATTTAATTTAAACAACAGAGAAGGGATTCGAACTCGGGTAAAGAGTGAGGTGCAAACCCATGTTTGCAATTTAGAATTAAATTAAAACTTAGAGAAATATTCTCTGGCCACCGAAACATTTTAAAACTTTGGTCATTGTGCTTGGACCCGAGAACACACTAGGCGATTGTTGTTTTAGTTTTTAAATTTTAGTCATCGTGTGTGATTCCATTAGCAGTTTATGTCCAACCCTATTTCTCAACAACATGATCATCCAACCCATCCTTGCCAAACGTTTCAAAGCTCTACCTTGCACCCATTTTGATATAACATACCCGTTTTTATGTACATGTTCATGACATCAACCAAATCCTTTGGTGACTAAGTCACAAGATTCAAAGCGTCTTGAAGTAAAAAATGAAGGTGAAGTTGAATGATTTTTCATTTTGTAGGCATTAGAAATTAAGGGGCTGTTTGGTTCAAGTTTTAGGGGTTTGGGAATGGGTTTGAAATTGCATTCCCATGTTTGGTAAGTGCAATCTTGAGAATGCAATTATGGACTTCCCATGTAGGGGGAAGTTCATACCCTTGGCTGAACTTGGATATTCTTCCCCACCCCCAATTGGGAGAGCATTCAATGCAAGTTTTTGGGACTAATATACCCCTGCTATAATTTGCAAATACCACTTTTTACCCTTAAAAAAACTCTTCATATTTCTTCCTTTTTTAAAAAAATTGGTTATTTTGTTCCAATAGCTTCACTACTGGTATGTATACGTATTTCTATTCATCCCACAACTTTTCTTTTTCTTTTCCATGGCTGCAGCTTCCAGTTTTCACAGTTTTTTAGTTGTGCATTACACCAATTTGGTTTCAAGGGTATTGTTGGAAAACTAAATAATTTGTCATTCCTAATACTGCACAAACCAAACATGGGAATGTGAGAAAATGGTCTTTCATGGTCCTCATTTCCCAACTTTCCCAAACACGGGAATGAACATCCTTCATTCCCATCTCGTGGGATTAGATATGGGAAGTTCATTCCCAGGAAGTTTAATCTGCGAACCAAAAGGGCCCTAAGTTATAAAACGTTGATATCCTAGTATTTTCTGGGTTTGGATGCGATAAATTTCCTTTATGACTGTTTTTATTTTTTGTGGAAGGAATGAAACGCCAAATACAAAGTTTGAAAAAGAAAAACAAGGGCTCAACAAAAAAAAAAAAAAAAATGCCCAACTCCAAGTACAAAATATAGGCACAAAACAACAAATTCAAAATATAGAGAAATCATAGAATCATATCCTACAAACAATAAGTTGTCAGCATCGCCACATGATATGTCGCCGTTGCCGTCATAAGAAGAAGGTCCGAATGAACTAACAAATGGGATATGGAGAGCATGGGTTTTGGGGAGCAAGCCCCCAATAGTCATCATACTCAACTGATAAAGTGGGGATCAAAATTGATCCATAAGTTACAAAGCCCACACTTCCATGGAAAAAGCTCATATATGAGGATGGGTTGTAGAGGAGAAGAAGCTGCAACAAGCCAGTAGATGACCAAGAAAATCATAGGGAGAGGAGGTTCTTAGGGTTTTAGATCTCATGGGAGGGAGAGAGGAATGACATGATGTGAGAGAGGTGTGATGGCTGAAGTGAAGTGAGAGAGGAGATGCAGATGGAATAAGGAAGGAGATATGGGCCAAATTTTGGAAAAGCAAACAACCATGAACAAACAAGAATAATAAAATAAAACTCTTACAAGGGGAGAGGAAACTCTCATAGAGGAGAATAGGGGATTAAGAGACATAGAAGGAAGTGAATAGATGGAAAGAAATGGAGGAGAAGGGAGGAGGAACAATAACCTCCACCCGCCCCCCTCCAAGAGCTTGTGTGGCACTAAGAAGTTTTTTGAGGGAGGGGTTCTAGGGTTAGAGCGAAAAAAGTTAATTTCCTTCATGACTAATCCATCTAATACCTTCAAATTGGACAAAAGTTAGAAAGTGGACTTCCAATTCTTCATTTAGCATACAATGAATCTAGTGAGTTATTCAATTCACTTCAATTCTAACACCAAATATAACCTAATTCACTCGCAAAGCCATTATCCAAAATACTCGGTTTGGTCATGTGAATAGGGACTCAAGGCTGCTTAATGGGTCCTTGTTCACATGACAAATCTCAAGGCTGTTTAATGGGCTCATTTGGGCACATCAATACTTGTTTGTTGGGGTTGTTGTAGGACTTGATGCTTCGGGTGGGCTAAAATGTCAAATGCCCGAATATTATATTAGTAAAAGTTGTTGTGAGGATCCATGCACTTGAAGGGAGCATTTGAATTTTGGAGCCAAAGAATAACGATTATGTTATATTATCCAGAAAGAAGGGAAGTTGGGAGACATGAATGTGTTAAAAAATGGAGCGTCTCTTCCTCTAGCTGCATTACTTAACCATTGCAACTTAGGAAACTTGGGCCCTGTTTGGTTCATGAGAAATGAGGCTTGGGAATAGAAAATCAATTGCTTTTTCATGTTTGGTAAGTCTATGCATGAGAAATGGTTGCCTGGCACATGGGAAAATATGCGGAAAATGAAGCCTTCCTCCCAACTTAGGAAAATGAGCCAACATTATATGCACATTTTTAATGACCATTTTGTACCCATTAACAATTTAGAATTATAATATATATCATTAAATGCATTCTTTTTTATTTAATTTAATATGAATATAATTGGAAAATTATATTTTCCATTCCTACGCAAAGTAAACATGGGGAAGGAAATAAAGTGATATCTCCTGATTATTTTCCCAGCATTACCAAATGTGAGAAATGTATCTTCCATTTCCTAATCCATTGGGAAATGACATGGGAAGTGATTTCCCCTCAAATCCGTTCCATGAGCCAAACGGGGCCTTGAGACTTTTGTTTAATTTTGCAATCTTACTATTTTACCATTACAATAAATTTAGGGTTTTTTTTAAATAAAAAGTGAAGAGGGGGAGTTGAACTTAGGACATCTTTGAATATTGGAAAGAAACATACCATTGAACCAATAACTAGTTGGTATATTTGGGGCCTGAAAAGTTACCCCAAAACCCAAAGTTCTCCCCTTGTAAGCACATAATGCTAGGCTTACCATTCATACAAAAATAAAAAATAAAAAAATGCTAGGCTTACCAACTAGCTATATCTGCGTCCACTAATTTCTCCTCATCCTTTTTTCAGAGAAAATGGTGTTGCATTCAACCCAAAGAGAACATTACATGGTAAGAACGAGCATGTTAACAGTGGCCTCATTAAAACCTTCTAGGGGAAAACCACAAGGAATAAAACCTCGGGGTACGAAAGAGCACCACTCATGCAAATGACTAAACAGAAGAGTGAACACCCTTATTACAAAGTCAGATAATGAGAGACCAATCCTCGTTAATGCCATCTAGGAGCTAGGGAGGTCCATCACCCAATCAAAAACAAAGCTCCTCTGCACAAAGACAATAATGTGCAATACAATGAGCCAAAATGTTGGCAGTCCGAGGGACAAAGTGAACACAGGAGGACAACACCAGGAGATGACGTCGAATTTCAGTCACAAACACTACCTTAAGAGCTAAACACTCTTCCTTCTTTAATAACAACTGTACTGTAGCTAGGGAGTTAGATTCAACTACCAAGGGCATAAAAGATGCATTTAGGGTAAAAGAGAGACTAATTTTGAGAGCGTAAATCTCAATAGCCAACACAGACATGAGACTAGGTGCCCTACTGCACCTATAAGAACACTGTGGAGACCATCCAGCAAATCCAAAGCATCATCTACATTGAGCTTAAGATAACCAACCTGAGGAGGATGCCAATGTCGGTCTGGAATTGGCAAAGAAATACACCTATGAAGTAGTACCTGAGATTGATTATATCCTGCAACATAGTTTTTTGCACAAAAAAAGGATATGTTCCCCATACATTGGATTAGAACAAAAAAGGACAGCATTCTGATCATTCCACAATGGCCATAACATAGAAAAAGGTTGCTGGGCAGTTGGGATTAAATCTCATGCCGCCAATAGCCAAGTAGCAGCGTCGTCCAGAGTCAAACCAAGAAATATTGTAGGCAATTCCAAAGACTCCCATACGGGAAGAATAGTTGGGTACTCTCGTAGGGCATGAATCGCTGTTTTGCAGCTAATGGAGCTACAAAAATAGGTCGCGTCCATGGTGATCTTACAGTGAAGAAGGATAGCTTTTGTCGGGATGCAATTTTGAGTGAAACGCCAAAGAAAGTGTTGTATTTTCGTTGGCACTTTCATTTTTTAAAGATGCTTCCATAATTTTTGTGATGGAGAAAAACCAGTATCAACACTAGTATGACTGAGAGTAAGATTATGATATTCTAAGGAAACCCAATATCCACTCTTCACAGTATATCGCCTATGTGTAGTAAAGTGTCAAATTCTACGATCGACGTTATCACAAACCAAAGGTATAAACTAGATAGTCTCTACTTTCATGAAAGTAAATAAACTATAAACCTTTGGAACATCTCACCGCCCACTTGTCGAAATCAAAGTGCTAACCTCAGTATCCATAGGGAGACAAGGAGCAGTTTGAACAGTGAATATGCAGCTGTGAGGAATCCATGCATCAGCATAAATTTGTACCAACCGATTGTCACTAATCTGTCATCGCAAACCACATAGTAAAAACTCTCTATCCTATAGAATATATTTCCAAGAATAGGAAGGAGACGAACCCTCCTGTGTACTCAAGAAATCAGTTGTAGGGAAATATGTAGCCTTCAAGATCCTAGCTATAAGGTAATTAGTAGATTGGAGCATACGCCAACCTTTTTTGCTAATAGAGCTTTGTTAAAACTGATTAACTCCTGGAAACCCAACCCTCCTTCCGACTTATGTTGGCATAGTGTTTTCCAGTTTTTCCAATGAATCCCTTGCTCAGCACCCTTAGACCACCAAAACTGAGCAATAATACTTTCAACCTCATTGCAGATCTCAACGAGGACCCTAAAGACGCGCAATGAGTATGCAGGCGTAGCTTGGCAAACTGCCTTAATCAAAACTTGCTTCCCAACTTCCAAGAGTAACCGACCCTCTCATCCAGTGATCTTCTTCTAGAGACGATCTTTAAGAATGCGAAACAACCGTTTTTTTTTTCAGCAACTGTAGAAAGTCCCAAATATTTTTAACGGAATGGGACATTAGGAACACCCAACATGGCTTGAATTTAGGCTTGTGTAGCCGACGGTGTAGAAGGACTAAAATATAGGGCTAATTTCTCCAAATTAACTTGTTGATCGGAAGCCTCCTCATAGATATGGAATATCCGCTTGATCTCAGTAACTTGACGGGGTTCAACATCATAAAATAGTAAACTATCATCTGCAAAAAAAAAAAAACAAATGATTTAAAGAAGGTGTTGAAGCAGCAATGGAAACTCCCTTGATTTTAGAATTTAACTCAGCTTGCTGTAAAAGAGTAGAAAATCCTTCAGCTATAATAAGAAAAAGATAAGATGAAATGGGATCCCCTTGGCATAGACCTCTGGACAGGATGATCTTACCATAAGGGCGCCCTTGGAGTAACAGTGAGTAAGAGGCTGTGGTAATACAACCTATAATCAAATTGACAAAACGAGCAGGAAACTCCATAATACGCATTATGCGGTCTAGAAAGGGCTATTCAACCTGATCATAAGCTTTTGTCATGTCCAGTTTCAACATAAGCTTGTGCCTTCTTGCTTTTCCCCTCCTTTTTAAACAATGAATAGTTTCAAACACTTGCTAACACATTATCCAATATCATACGATCAGGAAGAAAAGCACTTTGGAATTTCAAAATCACATGAGGCAAAGCCTTTTTGAGTCTGTTAGCCACATCTTGGAAATAATTTTGTGGAGCACATTACAGAGACTAATAGGACGATATTCAATAACTGGGGTTGGTGACATAACCTTTAGAATAAGAGTAATTAATGTGTAGTTAAAACTTACGACACTATCACAACCATTGAGAACATTCAGAAGCTGACAGACATCACCTCCCACAACATCCCAATACTACGGTAAAATAAGGCAAGCATCCCATCCAGACCCGGAGATTTAGTTGGAGCCATAGATTGTAAGGCAGCCTGAACTTCATCCCTTGTAAAATCCAAGTTTAGTACATGTTGAGTCATCTGAGGGACACGTTTTTTCATAGCATCAAAAATTTCAGTCTCCTTAGAACCACGATTAGAAGAAAAAAGCCGGTGATAGAAATCTAGAAAAATGCCACCCACCTTCTGATAATCGTACTACAAGCAATTTTAGGCATCTACTATACCATGCATAGAATTCGTCTTAGCCCTGTGATTCGCAACTTTGTGGAAATAAGAAGTATTTCGGTCCCTATATTGAAGCCAACTTACCTTAGACCATTCTCGCCAGCAAATTTCATCAATTTCCAGTAATTTATCTAACTCACATTCCAATAATTTTTTGTTGTGAAAATTAGCATTAGTCGGTGAAGCAGCTTGAAAGGAACCAATCTCTTGGAGTAGCACTTTAACTTTATATTTGCGATCACCAAATTTCATCTGTTTTCAGGATGAGAGTTGCCGAGTGCAGCAGGCGATAGGTGTAGTCGAAGGTGACCAAGAATTTTTAATTACCACACCACATTCCTCATCCTTAGACCAGAGCTCTTCAAAGTGAAAACGGTGTTGCCCCCTAGGGGTTCGACCAACCTGGGAGTCTTGAGTATCTGTGATAATAAGAAGAGGGTGATGATCAGAAGAAAACACCACTAAATGAAAATTTGTAAAGTTACCCCACTAAGACAGAAGCTGCAGATTTCCAAAACCCCGATCAAGGCGCGCTTGCGCATTGTTTCATTCTTCCTATTATTCGTCCACGTAAAAGGGTGGCCCATAAAGTCAAAAGATAATAACTCGCAATCCAAAACAGAACATTTGAAATCCTCAATCTGTGATTCAGAACGGGGTCTGCTACCATTCTTCTCATCAACCGACAAAACTTCATTAAAGTCACCACAACACAACCACGAAGCCGTAGTGATACAACTTAGACACCGGAGTAATTCCCATGAGTGTCGGCACTAACCGGGGTCAAGCTCGATAGAAGAGGAAATCAATTGAACACTTAAAACCTTGTTTCCAAAGCATACAAAAACCACTAAATAAACCATCAAAAGGTACACACACAACCCCACCACTACCCAATCTCGTGACTAATCCTCTCATCTGAACCGTAGTCATAAGGGTTTCTGCAAGAAAGATCAAGTTTGGCCTCTTATCTTGAAGAAAATTCTTTAGGTCACGAAACGTTCATTGGTTGCCAACCTCACGAACGTTCAAACTAAAAACTAACATTGAGACTTGGGAGACCCCTCAAGGCTGGTCTCCTCCGCCTGTCCAGATAGAACCATCAATACACAACCGACGCTTGCCACCACCTTGCTCGGCACTGACAATGATCGGCGAAACTAGTGAGTGACCAAGTTTACCATAAGCAAAACAATACTCCGGAAGGTATTTGTACTTGAACTTTATCAATCTCTTTCCAGTTTCGGGAAAAGTTCAATCTCTTTCCAGTTTTGGGAAAAGTAACCTGTGTTCGACCTATTAAAGGAAAGTCAACATCAAAACGAACCAGGATACGAATAAAATGACCCACACAATCATCCCCATCTCAATTTTCCAACTTCACCTAAAGTGTCCCTAACAGCTTGAGTAACAACTACTGTCATACAAAAACCCAAAATACTATGCAATTGAACCCAAAATATTGTGCAATTGAACCCAAAATATCCCATAATGTAATGGCACCGTGTGGATAGGGCCATTATCTGGGGTCTCCACCAGCAGGACGAGGGATCTCCGACAGGCCCATGGTTCCATGTCAAGAACTCAGCGGCGATCATGATCACATCTGAGACGGAACCCAAAACGATTATGTGTCACCCCCAACCACCTTCTCACGATTTGTGAGCATGAGTTGTCTTGAGCAAAGTCCCAATCTCATCAAGGGTCGACTCCCAGTAGAAAGTGGGGTTCCCCTCGCCCCCATATAAGCGGGACCGAAAACTAGAAAATTGTCGCGTTCGATCTAGAAAACGACGGAGAACAAAAAACCTGTACTATGGAGAGAGGCACTACCAAAACCTAAGAACCAAAGTCTCAAAACAAAACGTGCTAGACACGATACAAAACCGAGGAGGAAAATACGTGATCTAGATACTCGATACCAATCTGGAGAGCACTAGGAGAGACTATTTCAGGAACACATAGAGGACTAAGACTCTTCCCGTGGGAAACAAGGAAGAAACCCTAGCCATCAAGACTTTTCTCTCCTTGTAGAAACGAGAGAGCGACCCAACCATATATATGAATTTATGACAACCATAGGTTAAGGCCTGGTTTTTATTTTACATTTTTATTTTGGTAGAATTTGAAATTATGATGCCTATATAAAAGTCTAACTTGTACTAAAAAGAGAAAGAAACAAAAAACCCTAACTTGAAATTAACAGAGCTCTATCAACTAAGATTCATTAATTACCTGCAGTTGGTGGTTTCAGTAAAGAGAAGGAAGGTTTGGTCTTGAGAAAGTTGTAGAGGATTTCACTAATAAACCTATTTTAGCATGATATAATATACAAAAATCCTTATAGAACCTGTTTGGAGTGAAAAACTCAAAATTAATTATGTGTTATTTTCTAATTGGTTCTTATAAAATTTTAACACTCTAAGAACCAATTTTAAAATTTATAAAAATAAATAAATAAATAAATAAAAGACAAGTGACTAGTTTTGAGTTTTTCTCTACAAATAGACTCTATATGAATTTTTTGTATAATACGTCATGCTAAAATAGGTTTTTGAATAAATATTTAAAAGTTGTAAACCTTCCAACACAATATGAGTTGTTTTGGTGTGGGAGGATCATATCTCAGAAGCCTACCAGTGGATTCTCCTTCCAATAGTATAAAGAATTGTTTCCTGCAATTTCCAATCATTGAACATACAAACTAAATCAAAAACTACAAAATTTATAATTACAAAATTTTCCTTCCACATTCCCACTTTTTCTCAGCAACCAAACAGATCAGAAAAGAAATTGCATCCAGAAATGAAAATTCAAACAACAAGACTCAATCCATCTACACATAAATCATAACAAATAGATCTACATCTATACCACATTAAAATAGAGAAAAGAGGAGATAGGTACATCCCAAATGTGAAATTCACTCAAATATCTTGGTTTACAACAATTGGAAATCCTTTACATTTCGGCCTATCAAATAGTGAAGCCAAATTTAATTACTAAAAATTAGCGTAGACTGTATGATTTGAATTTGGACCTCTCAAATCCAAATCCCTCCTCCCAAATTTCACGATCGAAACGGCGGGAGACTTTGGAAAAACACAAAGGAGAGAGAAATTTTGTAAAACAAGCCAAAATAGACAAAATTGCCCTTATTTATTTTTGGATTTCCTAAAGAATCTTTTACATTTGCATGTCTTTGATTTGAAAGTTGAGAGGTTTTTCTGTCTTTTTTGAAAAAGTTTTGGCTTTTTCCAAAAGTGAAATTTTTTTTTTGGCTAAAACCTAAATTTACTCGAAACGGCCCAGTAATGAAGGATCATTAACTTACCCTCTTAATCCCAAAGTGAAAAATCATTCACATCTACATTCCTTAAAAAATACCTCAAATTTTCCATTAAAAAAAAGAACTTTAAATTTAGTAAGATATCCAATCCTAGAGACCAAACGAACCATTATTATAATTTTCAATATACTTCTAGTAGAATTGTGATTCCATAACGTGATATCAATTAAAATTAAAAGGCTATGAGAGTTTTACCAACTCTCTTGCACCAGTATTTCCGTACATCGGCCTATATCGTATAAGAACTAGATTTTAGAAAATTGAAACACCACCAGTCTCTTCTTCTCATTGATCCTGGGAAACTGCTTACGGAGAGATGGACTCCACATCTTCGTCGAAACTCACCTACGTTCCTGAAGAAATTGTACGTGAAATCCTCCTGAGGTTGCCGGCCAAATCTTTAATCATGTGCACTGCGGTGTGTAAGTCATGGAGTTGCCTGATCAAAAGATGTAACTTCATTGACGCCCATCTCAGCCGCAAATTATCATTCCAATCCAACCACCAAATCGTCAATGGTTGTCAAGTTCTTCTGCTGGAAAATCACACCAAGTTTAACTTGTTGTCGTGTTATGGGGATATCCTTTTCCATAACCCTGAGTTACCTGGTGGTGCTGCTGACTATATTACCGAGCTTATGAATCCGCCAATTTTGAACGAAGACACTGGTTTCGACATGGTCCAAACTTGTAACGGGGTTATATGCCTTACTTCTGCTAAGAACGACGACATAGCTGCGACTGACATCTTTATTTGGAACCCTTCAATTAGAAGGTATGTGGTGTTGCCTAGGCCTAATTTTATTGCATATCTAAACAATTATAACATTGTTCGTCACTACTTTGGCTATGATTCTCACACCAGCGACTATAAGGTTTTGAGATGTGTGAGTGATCTTTCTACCCAAGTTGAGATTGAGATTTACTCCTTAGCCAGGGGCTCCTGGAAAACCCTCACCGCGTCAGCTCCTACATATTTTGGGTTTGGCACTGCTACATGGCCTTTCTCTTACTGGGCTGTTGTCAATGATGCGCTGCATTGGGTTCGACCTCGTGTACAAAGAGGGAAGGACCTTGTCATTGTGTCCTTTGATATAAGCACTGAATTGTTCGGCGAGATAATGATGCCTCAAGGTTTGAGAAAAATAGAACATCGATACGTGGACAGCAACATCTGGATTTCAAAACATAAGGGGTCTGTTGCCTTGCTCGAGTGTAGCAATATGTTCACCCAAAGTTCTGACACTCAACTTCACTTGTGGGTCATGGAAGAGTATGGTGTAGTGGAATCCTGGACCAAATTGTATACTTATTCAATGGCAGAGTATTTTTTACTCTCTCCTGGTTTTAACATCAATCACGAACATGTGTTTATGCTTGATATCCGTAAAATTCTACCTCCACCTCCACTGAAGAACCTTGGCAATGGGGAGAGCCAGAAAACTCTTCGAGGGGACATAATGGATTTTTTTGTAGAGAGCCTTGTCTTACTTGGCCACCCTAATGCCATTTCCTACTAGAGTAGAGAATCTCTTTTGCTTTTGTGCGTACTGCATTGTTAGATTGTGCTTGATTCAGTGGATATGTATTATTTCAACATTTAAATGTGTTTGCTATATTTAATTTCTTCAGTATTATCACTATGATGGAACATCAAATAGCCGTCGCCGGTGTTATATAACCATTGTGGTAGATTGCCAATTACGATGACAAATTAAATTATGTTGTGTAGATTTTATCCAAGTTATAGCTCCATCTGGCAAAGCAGTCAGCAACTCCATTCCTCTCTCTACACACATGTGTGAGGGTGCAATGACCAATTTTTCTCATCAGTTCACAGAGGCTATCAACCAAGGCTGCCAAAGGGTGCAAACCAAGTAGAGAAGGCTGCAGGCAAAGGTTCTCAGCGACAGCGGAGTCCATTTCAATGATTAAATCCCTATTACCTTTTTCCAAGGCCAGTTGCAGACCAAAGAAGAGCCCCCTAACTTCTTCCTCAAGAATTTGGCCTTTTCCTCGATTAACAGCAAACCCGGAGGTCCAGTCTCCATGAAAATCTCTACAAACTCCCCCTGCTCCAATAAAACCTGAAGTTGTCTTCCTAGAGCCATCCACATTAAGCTTAAAGAAGTTGGGTCTTAGCATTCCCCGTATTACCAACAAGAGCCGACTTAAACGCTGACACACAAATAGTCTGTCTAGGATTAGAGACCAAACTATGATATGCTAGCACTTAGATATTATTATCCTTTAAGAAATAACTTGTCTATCTCTATTTGGTCATCAAATTATATTTAGTTCAACATAAAATTAGTAATTGTGTGCAGTCTAAGCTTGGAACCCCAATTATTTCAGAATTTGAAAATTTTCGGAATCTCTAAATACATTCAAATTCCAATCCAATTTTTATCAGAATTTTCAGATGTCGGAATTGATTTAGACTTTCTAAAATCAGAAATTTTTGGAACAGAATTGGATTTTTCAATCCAACTTGCACCCCTAGGTGAGATAATTCAAACGTAAGATCTCTTCCAACAATGATAAGCAAAACCGGTCTTAAAATTCTTAGGATCAAGGCAACAAAAAAAAATAGGCCTGCTTAACACACTCATTATAATGTTTCTCTTTCAATAATACTCCACAATTCACTAAAAAACACTTACGAAAACTAGAATGGGGAGTCAAACTTGGCCAAGGAAGTTAATTTTTGTGATTGACAAGCGAATTACTACTAGACTAGGAGCTAGTTCATTTCCTCCTCTCTAATGACACAAAAGAAAATAAAAAATTGTCACGAATCTAGTTATCTACCAAGAGGAGAAGCCTCTTTTGACAAATCACTTGTGCATAATTGATGTTAAGAGGTAAAATTGCGCCATTTTCATTTGAAAGGGCACTCAAATTGCTCAATACTGATTATGATTCATGTGGTAAGAGCATCTCCAGGAATGCCAGCCAAACTTTCAACTTTGGCTTCAAATGACACATAAGGTTTATTTATTTATTTATGATTTAAAACCCACTTTTATTTTTTCAATTTATCTAGCCACTTTTATAGCTAATCGATTAGTCAAAGTTTGGATTTTTGATAAACTTGAATATTCAATTTATTTTTTCTAAATTAAAGTTGTACAATGGAAGGATTTGACTAGCCTCATTTCTCTCTCCTGTCTAGCCACACTTAGCTAGCTACTGTTCAAAAAACTAAATTGACTCATGTATGACTCAATACTTTTTTTTCCTTCTTTTTTTTTTTTTTTTTTGCTACAGAACGTAAACATGGTTTTAATAATTTAAGTTTTTATTATTATTTGGAATTTGAATATTTTTGTTGTGATCAATGAAAGTGACTTGAAGCAAAACAGTTAATGATCAAAATGGGAAGCACCTGTACATAACTACTGGTGTCTCACTCTGTGCACAGCCTTTAATGAAATGAGGAAGGAAGAATTCAACAAAGAAAATTAAACTCATATATATGATTTTCTTAGCTGCCCTCTGTTACTGTTGAAGTTTTAAAGAAAAGCTCTATTTCTTCTAACAATCTCTTATCCCCGAAATTTAATCCCCCAGAATCCCTGTCTAGACAAGACTCGGATGACATCAAGTGAATGAGATACTCACAACCTTCTCCCATGTCGTCCAGGATGGCGACTGCCTTTTTTTTATGCTCTTTTGCACTTTCATCTTGACTGTTGTCAGTGTACTTCTGTTTTCTGCAGGCCTGCAATGTGTAAAATAACTGCATTATCTCTCTTTTTAATATGCTGCTTCAAATGACCAAGGCTAAAATTTTAGGAAAATCCATCAGCCAGTGTTCATTCTAAAACAAACTTGACAGAAGTATAATGACTCATTTTCATGTTTGAAGTATTAAAAAAGGAAGCATCATTTTAGTCCGTTAAAGAACACGAACAAAACCAACAGAACAGAAAAGTGCATGACATAGGAATGATCACCTGGAGCAGCTGATTTACACTACAAATTTGTTCCGCCTTTAAGTACTCGGAGTCCAATAGAGCTCGAAATAAAAGTACAATCTCTGTGCTCAAATTATTTGCTGCAAAGTTTTGAATGATGCCAGATATGCAAGAAACATCAAACACCGATCTCATCCACTCAGGAACCTTCGGCAGCTTTAACAGTGTGACTGCCACATGAATTGCAGGCTTGTGAAGATTAATGAAAGATTTTGATGCTAAGCATGGGACTGCTAAAGACATTGCCAGCTCTTCCACAATCATCCTACTCCAATGATTCTTTGTAATCACAATTGTTCCTTGCATTCCCGGCAATCCCCAACCCAAGATCATTGATAGGCAGAGGCCACAATTCGTAGCCACTCTGAGGTCACTGTAGAAAATTAATCCTTCCAGGACAGCCATTACAGACATTAGGTAGTCCATGGTGCATACCAACTCCTCCCCTGTTCTATTCCTCTGATCAGATATTCGGGTAAACAACTCCAATAGGCAGTATGAGGCAACAAGTTTGACCAAAGGTGATCCAAAATGTACTAGTCTGCATAGGTCATGGCAGAATATCCGGATAAAGGAAATCGGCTGTAACCTATCTGGGGGATCAAAGAAATTTTTCCAGTCCACAATCCCTGGTAAAACAGTGTGCAAACTGGAGGAAATGGAAGAAAGAGAAAAAAAAAAACAGTTAGTTTCAAAAGCAAAATTCAGTTGTATGGCTAAATTTAATACTACCCTTCTTAAAGAGAAGAAATACGAGGAACTAACCTTCTTAAGGAGAAGAAGTTTAGTAGAAGCACAAATATTAAAACTTCTCCAGAGATTGTTTCCTCATCGTGGTCAACCAATGCTGGTCCTTTTAGACATGCTTCATGAATTGTGCTGTTGATTGTAGAGACTAGAGAAGTGCTCAAAATAATGGCTTTCGAAGGTGCTATGAGCACTTCATTGGAAGAATGGTGCAAAATTAAACAAAGAATGCCAGTTACTATGAGACATTCTTGATTCCACCCGTCTGCAGCTCTTGTGGTGATAATATTTATCAACTACAAAAGAAGACAAACTGTCTCATTAAATTCCTGTGGCAGCAAGTAAACTGGAATCACAAAAATTAAGTAAGTCACCTTCATAGTCACTGCAAGCCAACATTCATCATCAGAAAGAGTTCCATGGTGCACTGAGCATAAAATTTTGAAAATTAAAACTAAAACGGGTGTGGATATCTGTGGGGACTGTGTATAAGTTGATTCGCAGAAAAGATTCCGGAGAGCACTCCCAATACCATGCAAGCATAACTGGTCAGAAGCAATTGGAAATATATCTATAATAGTTCCCACGAGATGCACTACAGAAATTATGTCATGCTCATGCCCTTCTTTCTCGAGAAGTTGTGTCAATAAGGACACCAAAAGTGTTGCTCCATGATTATCTCCTTCTGCTATTAATTCTGCAATTGAACTAATATTTACCATATGACTATTCTTTCCATGGACAATGATGCCATTTCCTATATTCTTTCCACAAAATTTCAGAAGCTGATATGACAGTGGAGTGCTGAGCTTCTCTTGTTGAAACAACCACTTCAATGATATTGGATGAATTCTTGCAGAAGGCAAATCCCATTCGTTTTCATTTAATATCTTGAACAGGATTCTCTCAGCTTCTGGACTGTAGGGGATTTGGTAGCTAACCTTGGCGAGACCCCTATAAAGACCATAAAGATAAACTAGCCTCATCAATGTAGATGGATCAGTGGATCCAGCTTGGAGATCACTACTGTTGACCAGAATATATTGCTCTAGAGAAGCTAAAACCAACTTATCATCTGCAAGTCTGGAGAGCGAAGTATTAAAGTTTTGAAGAAAAGTAGGTCGTAATTGTTAAATGTACTGCAAAAAAATAGCAAAACAAATGAAACTAGAAATCAAAATCTCAATTACCTTTCATCATATAAAGAACTGGTGTATAAAATCAGCAAAATGGCAGATTGGCAAGAAGATAATTCCAGATTACGGGAGTTCTTTTGCCCAAGTAGAAAGAGCAAATCAATGGGATCAGATGGGAGACATAAAGTAGCATCTCTAATAGGTTGCCCAGAATCATTTCCCACAAGAACATCTACCAGTGAACTGAGCATCAGATACACCCTCCATTTCATCTTTTCTGTGGGAAATAAACCCAGGCATCCAAAAGACAAACTGAACCAACTGCTCGAAACTAGGTTCTCTGCGAGTTCTACTGCCTGATTATTGGAATCCTGAAGCAGTATCGAATGAAATGTTTCCAATACTCCAAGGACGGTTTCCTCATCCATTTCATTGAAGTTGGTTCCAAGCCAAGGTAACAAATGTTTTGTACATACATTCACAATAAATTGTTGTAGTTCCGCTTTAGTGGAGTCAGTAGAATTTCCTTCACGACTATAAATATTATACACCTCCTTAAGTAGGAACAAGGAATGCAAAAGTTTACAAGGATTCTTCTCCGAGATACTTAGACAAGCTGATACAGCATGTTGCATTGCTTCTTTAATTGAAATTTGTAGATTCAAATTCCCATGAACAGATGGAGTTCTGACGATAGCTACAACAACAGAGCAGGTCAATATAAATGTCTCCTCAAGCATGCCTATCTCCCCATCAGAATGTTTTTTAAGCATCTTTGCTAGAACAGGTACTAACTCTGTTATATGAGAGGAGGATACCATTCCAGGGCAATCAGATATGCAGTTCAGAATGAGTTTTAATGTCTGATTTTGAACTGGATGGAAAGGAATGTCAGCTACGTAATTTAGTACTGGAACCAAAGTTGCAAACCCAACAACAAGCCTCTGTTTGAAAGCTTGCTCAGCTTTTGATAAAATGTCAAGTACCTGAACACAAGATTTGACCACTGGATCCTTGCATTCTGTTCATCAACAAAGCTTATTAGCTCTTTTATTCTTGGGTTCATGAAGTTGGACTTTCTGAGGGTTTGACCTTGATAATACAGTCATAAAAAATAAAAATAAAAAGCTTAAGCAATCTACACTAGGACACTTGCAAAATTTGTAGAAATTCAATAAATACTTCTGAATAATGATAATTGTTGACTGCTTACTTAAACAGCACAGTTTCTGTTTTCCTGATTTTTGGCAATACTCAAAAAATATTAAGCAGATAGCTGTTATTGTTCTATTTGGCACTGAAACTTTACCAACCTGACAATCTTAGTATTTCAAATACATAATCTGCAATGTTCTCTTCCACTAGGAATTGGGTTTCTTTGCCTGAAGTGCCTTCCCAGGAGGACATGTAATGAAACAGTAAATCAAGTGTGCTGATCTGGACTTGGCTGTCTGTTGAAAGCATTGGGCCTTTGATGGCTTCCGTAAACAATATATTCATTGGATTCGCATCTTTTCCATCTTCTGTTGCTTGCTCAAAGCTATCTCCTTCGGATGAACTCATGCTGTTTAAATCAACTGCATATGCAGCCCCGAAAAGCCCTCTCATAGCCAACACTGTCAAGAATGCTGCACAAGTAATATGGAAATTGTTAGTTGAGAGAAGACAGGACTAATACCAATGAGGGAATGTGCATGTAAAATGGGGAGAATTCCATTCTGTGTCAGGATCACTTCCCCAAAGAGTTATATATTACCTGAAAGGTTTAAAATTATAATTGTTTCCGCTACAGGCAGTAAGTTCTGTAGTCAAGAACTCAAGCACTTGGAGCTGCAACATTTTTATCTTTTGATTCTAAATAAACTTAAGATGCAAAGTATCTTGTCATGAGATATGAACAAATTGATGGCATTGTTGTACAATCATTCGAACTAACTGATCCAACAATTGATGAGAGAAATTGCAAGGACCTTCACCTTCAAAGTTAAAATATGGTCTGACATCAATAAGAAACAATTGTGGTGTAGTCAGGGAGTTCGTTTGCAGGCTTGATGTCTACTTTGAAACATTTAATAAATAGAAACTCATGGGGTATAACAAGCTGACCAAAATGCTAGTCATATATTGCTGAGCTGTGCTTCAAATAAGGGAAAATGGACCCAATTCAAGAAGTGGAATACTGACCTACACAATTCAAGCGGACATCATCGCTTTGGGTCTTCATGAGGGCCTCTAGAGACAAGCGCAATAGCTTGGGGCAAAAGGCAAATAAAAAATCAGTTCCATCACCAACCTCTGATGCGTATTGGAGAACAGATACCTTGTATAAAACAAACAGGATTTCTCCCCGAATCTCTTCACTGTGTTAAAGGAATAAAATAGAGGATTTTAGTTATAATGTGGTAAATGCATGGAAAAAGGAACATATTATATTATCAGTTTTTCTTTATTTGTTACCTTGGCAATTGAAGACCTTCAACAAGATTGGTAATGAGACCATATTTGTCTCTAATGTGAGCATAAGGATTATTCTTCTGGCAGTTTAACAAAACCCCTAAGCAGTGAAGCTGCACTCAAAGATTGGCAGAATTGTTAGCAGGGATATATAGGTTTTGAGATCAATAAGATGTAAGTCTTAAAGATATTGTTGAAAAACATTTCGTTAGTAGAAGCCAGTGGGTGCACAGATGCTTATCATCGTTGAGACTTCCTTGTAGACTCTAAACCATAGCCATTAAACTTGCATATGAACAAAGCCATGATGCACAAATTTAATATAAAAGGCCAAAAAGTAACCAAAATACAAGGATCGGAAAGTTTCAGTTCAGGTATACTAAAAGTTGAGTTACCCCCTTACTGAGCTTCAAAGTCATGACACATGTGAGGGCTTGAAGTCAGAAATCTGATCACCCTAACTTGCCCGCTCATATTTCATTTTGACTCATAGAGTAGAGAAATCTAATTTTAAAGACACAGGACAAACTATTCAAGGATCTCAACCAACACTAACTCATCCTATTCTGTATATGAATATAAATAAGACAATTTCAGGTTTTAGTTAACAATCCTTCAACTATAGTATTGTTGTACCATGAGAAACCAAAACTAACCAAGCTATCCTGCCTGCATATGATTATCAAGTTCGGTTAATAACCGATCGATGAGAAACAGTAAATCAATTTCGATTTCACCAGATTCATCCACCCAATTTCTAACCCCTAACCAATCTCATACTGTTTGATTACCGAAAAATTACAGAATTTATCATTTTCCTTCATAATCTCAGGAAGGAAACAGAAATTACCCAAAATATATATCTAAATCTGAAAATTGATATGTAAATTCACAAACACGCAAGAGTTTTAATATGAGAAACAGTAGAAGAATCAAGCTCGATTTCTCCACATTCGTCGGACCGTAACAAGTCATACACAGTTTCGCTACCGAGAAACATAAATCATTCTCTCAGGAAGCAAACAGAAAACAAATCACAACCGGAAAATTTTATCTAAGTCTCAACAGCAATTCCAGAATTCACAGACAAACAAAGAGAGAATGGAGAGATGCGGATGATGGAAATACCGTATAAAGCTGACGGCGACTCCAGGCCAAGGCACCAGAAGAGAGGCGGTCGGAAACCCTAGAGACGAAGTCAGCAGAGATCGAGGCACCGGAAGATTCGCAGAGAACGGAAATGATATGGACGACTTGTCGTGCGATGGGGTCGTCGTCGAAGGAAGAGAGAGCATGAACGAGAGGCGAGACGAGGAAGTGAGGATGGAAGTCGACGAGAGAGCGGAGGAAGGGGGGGTCGGAGGAGATGGCCTGAGAGAGCTGAGAGAGGGCGTAGGACACGTGGACGGTGGGGGATTCGGGGTTGGAGACGAGGTTGGAGAAGCAGAGCAAGCAGATAGAGCCGCCTTGCTTGGTTCGGAGCAAGAGCGTGGATCTGTGGCCCTCTGAGCACGTTCTCGGTGACACAACCGAATTCGAAGCTTCTTCTTCTTCATTTTCATTGTAGTCTCCGAGGAGCTGCTGTGACTGTGAGTCGTCGAAGTACATTTTGTGTGACTACGAAGAGTGTTTGAATTTTGGCGCCAGTGAAAGAAAAGAAAAGAAAGGACGCAGATGATGAATTTGTGCTAAAACACGGAGCCGCTTCCTCTAGCTGCCTCTTGGCACGTGCAGAGACTTCGCTTCTTCTCTTTCTTTCTCTTTCATTTATTTAATTTTATAGCAATTTTAGAGTAAATTAACCTCTGAACTAAAAAGTTAGTCAATTTATCTCAAGGTCATCTCCAGCCATGGGCCATAAGCCAAATATAGCGTTAAAATAATACAAAAATCATCTCTAGCTACAGGCTAAAAAAGAATTTGGCCAAATTTGGAGGGTCACATTTGGCTCTTTAACCTCTAACTAGGCCAAATGTAGCTCAGTTTTGGCCTATGCCAAATTTTTTTATGGGTCTGCTCATGTGCTTTCCAAAAGAGAAAGTATTATGCCTGGGAAGAGCACGAAACATCTCGTGCAACTGCAAATCCAATAGCCAATATTAAAGGCGCGTTGACATCATCAATGACGTCAGCTAGTTGTTATGTTTTTTTATTTATTTTTAATAACATTTTTAAATATTTTTAAATTCATTTTGTTTATATATATATATATATATATATATTTGGTTCCTGATCGTTAGAGGTTAGAACCATTGATTGAAAATTATTATTTATTTATTTATTTATTTAAAATCTTTTTAAATGTTTTGAATTCATTTTGTTTAAAAATATTGTCTCTAAATCGTAGTTTAATTAAATTAAACAATACATAGTTGTGGAATATATGAGTGTTGTACCATAGTTTTTCTCAAAATAATAAAATATGAAATGCCCTAAAATATAGTCATGCATAGGCTGGAGATAGAAAAATTTAGCCATGCATTATTCTTTAAAAAAAATTAATATTTTAGAGGGCTAAATTTATAGTCTTTGACTACATTTAGCCCTATGACTGAAGATGGCCTTAATAAAGCAAATAAAGAAGAAATAGAAGGCAATTTAAAACTTTATAAATTTATGTTGGTAATAAAGTAACAATTTTGCGATTAGTCGATAATTTTGAAGTGACAAAGTCCAAAGAATTCATGCTCTGCTGCCAGTGCCACTAACAAAGGGGGGAAAACCCCAAAGACAAACTACTCATAATGGTTTAGACAAACCAAACGAACCTTAGCAAATCCTAACAAATCTTCAACAATCTTCAAACCACGCCAAGAGGGAGCAGAAGCAAAAATGCACAGACCAAGATCCATATTGTAACTCCAGTTAGCTAGGGAATCCGCCGCTCCTTTCTTTTCCTTGTATATATGTTGGAGAGAACAACTACCAAAATGGCCCATCAAATAACAACAACATAGTAATAGAGTTGCAAGAGGGTAATAGCCAAGTAAATCTGTTTTCTAAATAAGAAGAATAGCTATAGCAGCATCCATTTCAACAACAATATCTTGAAAACCCTTATCAATAGCTAACCTCATACCAAAATAAAACCCCCTGACTTCAGCTTCAAGAATCTAGCCTTTCCCTAGATTGACAGAAAAGCCACTCACCCAATCTCCCACCGAGTTCTGAATAACACCTCCAGCACCAATGCAGCTAAAAGTGCGTCTTCTAAAGCCATCCACATTCAATTTAAATTAGCCTACATGAGGAGTTTCCCAAGAGAGAAAACCATGAACTTTAGCAGCACCCTTAACATAAGCAAAAGAAACATGCACCCACTCTCTAGCAGTAGTAAAGATGATTTTAACTGGATTCAAGTTGTATAACAGAAACTCGCAACCAAACTGCCATACAAGTAATATGCGCAGTAGTAGGAAAAAACCCAGGTCACTATTTTTGCATTACTTAGTATTGCCCAACTATGATCCAAGGGCCACCAGTCAAGACAAAATTCAGGTCCTCCTCTATATCAAACTTCACCACAAAATAGTCATTAACTAAATCAACCAATTTCCAATCCCTATTTAGGCTCCATTTTTGTTGCAACCAAGCTTTCAGATAATTATAAGTGTGCGATCAACCCAACGATTGAATGATCAAAGCATTTTTCCAAGGTTTACACAAATGATCCATAGCCCTATCTGAGAATTGAATACAAGGCCCTTGCTCACCACGAGAAATCACCATATCTTCCTCATCATTTAGGTCCTCATAAGCATCATCAAGACAACTAACATCAATACCCACATTTGAACCTAAATTCCCCTTACCCAACAGTTTATCCATAAAACTTCCTGTGCCAAACTCCAACAGCACTAGGAAAAGAGTTAGACCTTGTTTATAGTGCGGCGTTGAAGTGGGACTGAAATTGGACTCCAGATCTCGCTCAGGAGCAAGATCCTCTGAGGCTCGCAATCTCTTTGTCAAGCAGTAGTTCTTCGAAAAAACACCACGTGATCCTTACTCAATGATCGGAGAAGGAAAAACTAGCAACCAATCAGTACCTAACCAACGCAAGGCCAAAAACCATAGCAAACGGTAGTTTCCAGCAGACAGAGATGAACGGACAAAAAAAGGAAGAAAGAAGATTGTTGCGCGTAGGGCGCGTAGTAAACTAGGCAGCTGACGAAATCTTTTTAAACCAATTGTTAATTTTTTGGAATTTTTTTGCTACCAATGCCACTTTGATCACAAGAGATGGATGATTTTATGAGTTTGGGAATTAGAATGGGGGATATGACACTGAAAATAGGATGGATTTTAGTGATGCACAAAAATAGATGATCACTTTTGGGCCCAACTTAAAGATGATATCAGTTTTGGCTTTATGAGCTTTTCAGCAAATGGGATGATCTGCAAGGCAAAGAGCAAATGGTGGGACCTTAGGCACCAATATAGTACCGGCCGAAGGCTCTCCAGTACTTAAATTAGTTTAAGGATGAAATGAATAGTGATCTGGACAGAGTAATGGTTAAGTAGTTGAATGTAACAGTTACCTTTCTTTTGCGGGTTTATGCCTCTATTTATAAACTCTTGAAGGGTGTGCACTTCGAGTTGTGTATCGATGTGGGACTTTGGACTAGGGGTGGGCATTGGAACCGCAAAACCGTAAAACCGAACCAAACCAATCCGGAAAAAACCGAAAAAAATCGTGTTGACCGAAAAAGTCAAAACCGAGAAAAATCCAAACCGAACCGATTCGGTTCGGTTTTCCACCCTTAGGAACCGGTCCAATCCGAACCGGTCCAATAAAATTAATATATATATATATATTTTTATATTATATTTGAAATTATATAAATATTTTTATACTTGGCTAAGTTTGATTGGGTGTCTACGCTACCACCATAGGCGCATCACGAGGAAAAAAAATGGCCGACTTAAGCGACCTAGGTTTTTTGTCTTCGTTCCTCTCTTCTTCGACTTCATTTCTTCTTCGTTCGTTCCTTCATTCATACAGACAGAACAGAGCTGCCCTGAGCCTTCTTCCAAACCTTTATTTCTCTCTCGGTCTCACCATCACGTCAAGCTTCTCTGCCGTCGCTCTTCTTCCGCCGCCGTGGTTACTGCTCTTCTCTCTCTCACCATCGCGCCGCCGTCTCTCTCACTCACGCAGTTAGATAGATTCTGTCTTTTTTTTTTTTCTGTTTCCCTTGATTCTCTGTCGACCAATTTGTGTCCTCCAAAGCGAAATTCACGCGGACCAGCGACCGACATCAATTTTCTCGCGGCTTCCATCACAGCAATTCTGTCTATCTCGGTATTCTTCATCTCTCTCTCTCTCTCTCTCTCTCTCTCTCTCTCTCAGATATTTTGAATTTGATGTTTTGCAATTGACATTTGGATGTTTGCAACTGAAATTTGGATGTTTGCAGAAATTTGGATGTTT
Source organism: Prunus mume (assembly GCF_029339155.1). NCBI lineage: Eukaryota > Viridiplantae > Streptophyta > Magnoliopsida > Rosales > Rosaceae > Prunus > Prunus mume. Next base: position 40,258,510 of record NC_142699.1, read on the forward strand.
GCTGAAATTGGTTTTGATTATATCTGTATGTTATTATATCTGAAATTTGGATGTTTGCAGCTGAAATTTTGATGTTTTGCAATTGAAATTTGGATGTTTATATCTGAAATTTGGATGTTTGCAGCTGAAATTGGTTTTGATTATATCTGAAATTTGGATGTTTGCAGCTGAAATTTTGATGTTTTGCAATTGAAATTTGGATGTTTGCAACTGAAATTTGGATGTTTGCAGCTGAAATTGGTTTTGATTATATCTGTATGTTTTGATTATATCTGAAATTTGGATGTTTGCATCTGAAATTTTGATGTTTTGCAATTGAAATTTGGATGTTTGCAACTGAAATTTGGATGTTTGCAGCTGAAATTTTGATGTTTTGCAATTGAAATTTGGATGTTTGCAACTGAAATTTGGATGTTTGCAGCTGAAATTGGTTTTGATTATATCTGTATGTTATTATATCTGAAATTTGGATGTTTGCAGCTGAAATTGGTTTTGATTATATCTGTATGTTATTATATCTGAAATTTGGATGTTTGCAGCTGAAATTTTGATGTTTGTACTCACAAGTTGATTTTAGGTCATATTTTATCAACTGACAGAATTGAAAAAAATAAAAGGAAATTGTTTCAAGTTGAAAAGATTTAAGGTGGTGTGGATGAATGATCTTCATGGTTTATTTGTTATTCACAGTAATTGTGGTTTTGATAGTTATTAATATGTATAACTTGTATGATAATTGGTTTGTTAGTTCGATTGTATAATATTTAATTTTCTGTTTTTTTTAAATTGAGGGCTTGTTTTTTGTTAGTATCTTGTTTAAGTTGCTTTTTTTTTTTCTTAAAGAAATCATGAATGAGTCAAACCCATTTGGAGAGGTACATGCCACTACTAATAGTGAAGTTGGTTCATCATCCGCATCCGTATCCACATCCGCATCCGCATCCGCATCTTCTTCAACACCTTCATCCACTTTACCTAACCCTCAAACACTAACTCAAAGTACACCTCAACCGAGTGGTCTTCCACCATTACCTCATTCCGGCCCAAAAAGAGAAAAATCGGAAGTATGGGATCACTTTGAGAAATATGAAGAAGTGGTTGAGAGTGTGAAGGAGGATGGGAGCAAATATGCAACCACTAAGAAGAGAGCTAGGTGCAAGTATTGCACTATGAGCTATGCAGCAGACTCTACTAGAAATGGGACCTCAAATTTGAGGAAACATATTGAAAACTTATGTAAGAAATATCCGGGGAGGGTTCCTAAAGATAAACGGCAAAAGCTCTTGTCTTTTGACCAAGAACATGGGGTTCTTACATCAACAATGCATGGTAAAGAAGAGTGGTTAAAGGCATGTGTAGAGATGGTAGTAATGGATGAGATGCCGTTTAGTGTGGTTGAAGGAAAAGGGTTTAGGCGGTTTTGTAATTCTTTGAACCCCCATTTCCAAGTGCCATCTCGTAGGACACTTGTGAGGCATTTCATGGTAATGTATGATGCCATGAAACAAAAATTGAAAGAAGAATTAGCACCACATAGAGTATGCCTCACAACGGACACTTGGACAAGTGTTCAAAACATCAATTACATGGTCATCACGGCACACTTCATAGATGGTGATTGGAACTTGCACAAAAGAATCTTGAACTTTTGTGTGATTTCCAATCACAAGGGGAACTCAATTGGTAAACTCCTTGAGTCATGCTTGCTTGATTGGGATATGAAGAAGATATTAACCATCACGGCCGATAATGCTTCTTCAAACACAAAGGCTATAGATTACTTGAAGTCGAAAATGGGCCATTGGGGAAATGGTAGTCTTTTATTAGAGGGAAAGTATATGCACATTAGGTGTTGTGCTCATATTGTGAATTTGATAGTTCGTGATGGGTTGAAGAAGTTGGAAAAAAGCATAGTGTGTATAAGAAATGCTGTGAAGTATGTAAGATCTTCTCCCAAAAGGTTGGAGGACTTTAAGAGTTGTGTTAAGAAAGAGCAAATTGAATGCAAAGGGCTTGTGGTGTTGGATGTGCCAACAAGGTGGAATTCCACATATATGATGTTGGAAGCCGCCTTAAAGTTTGAAAAGGCATTTTGGAGAATGGGAGAAGATGATGAAGGCCCATATATTTCTTGGTTTGGTGAAGATGAACCGGATCTTGAAGATGGGGTGGTTATGTCTCATTACCCTAGAAAGAGGGAAGGACCACCAACTAATGAAGATTGGAACAATGCTCGTACCTTTGTGAATTTTTTGAAGGTATTTTATGATGCTACATTGAAGATGAGTGTCACTTTGCATCCCGCTTCCCACACCACATTTCATGACTTGATTGCAATGGAAGAAGAAATTGAGGATTTGTTGATGGAAGATGAGGAAATATTAAGTGAAACCCAAACCTCCAAGGTTTTGAAGGACATGGCACTTAACATGAAGATGAAGTTTAAAAAGTATTGGGGTGACCTTGATAAATTGAACCAAATTTTGATGGTTGCTCTTGTTCTTGACCCTCGATACAAATTGGGGAACTTGGAGTTTATCTTGAAAAGCCGGTTTGAAAACCCGGAAGATGCGGTTAAGAAGAAGAATGAGATCAAAGAGATTTTAAAGAAGTTTTATGAAGAATATGCCATGCCACCACCACCACCACCACCTACTCAAAGTAGTAGTTATTGTTCTAGTGATACTACTACAATGAGTACAAGTAGTAGCCAAAGCCGAGGGGGAAAGAAACGAAGGCAAATGACCGAAAATTGGAGAAAAGAGACTCGAGCAAATGATGTTGTGGTATTGGAGCATGAGATTGATAGGTACATCACCGACCCTATTGAAGATGTGGTTGATGAATTTGATGTTTTGAAGTGGTGGAAATTGAATGGGGTTAAGTATCCGGGGTTGGCACTTATTGCAAAGGATGTGCTTGCCATCCCGGTATCAACGGTGGCTTCGGAATCATGCTTTAGCACGGGTGGTCGGGTAGTTAATTCATTTCGTGCTTCTTTGACTCCTAAGATTGTGGAGGCCTTAATTTGTTCTCAAAATTGGTTAAGGTCGGATGACATTTCCTCTTTACAATATGAGCCAACAATTCAAGAGATGGAGTTCTATGAATCGATTGAATTAGGTATGTCTTTGTAATTTTATATGCTTTATTAATGTATTATATAATGTGTATGTTTGACTAATGTTTTAATGGGTTTATGTTTTTTTTATGTAGATATTATGAGTTCATCCACACCTAGCACCATAGCTCCAACTACTTTTCAATGTTAGGAGGAATTTAATGAAGTTGGATTGAATTTGGGTTGTAATGTATATTTGAATTGAATTTGGGTTGTATTTGGCTAGTAATTTATTTTGGAACTTATTTTGTTGAAGTTTGATTGAATTTGGGTTGTAATTTATATGTTGAAGTTGGATTGAATTTGGATTGCATTTTTTTTGAAGTTTGATTGAATTTGGGTTGTAATTTATATGTTAAAGTTGGATTGAATTTGGAATGCATTTTTGTTAAAGTTAGATTCATTTTGATGCGTTGAAAGCTTGATAGAACCTCAAATTTGAGGTATGTTAGTATATAAATTCATTTTGGGCAGGTTTGTTTATTATTATTTAAAAAAAAAAAAAAAAAAAAACCGAACCGTTGGATTCGAACCGGAACCGACAGGTCCGGTTTGGATCGATTTCTGTATGGATATTGAGCAGAACCGGTCCAAACCGAACCGGATTGCACTATTGGATCAGGTTCCATTTTTCTCCAAGAACCGGTACAAACCGAACCGTGCCCACCCCTACTTTGGACATTTCCTGAGAGGGTGCCACGTGTCCATGTGAGAGATCACTGGTAAGGCGCTTTCTTTAGGAGTGATCGGCATGATAGGTTGCCAAAAGCTCACCTTCTATCAATAGTACTTCATGGGCCTTAGTTTTTTGTTAGGATTTGTGGGCTCTTCTTATGGGTCCTAAGTTCCACATGTCGCGGAGTAATAGGTCAGTCAGATATGGTATAAACATATTTAAATACCAGAGATCGAAAAGTTTTGCTATTCTAATATTACACATCTTTGCAAGTATGAGCTTAGCCAAGTTGGCTAGAGCGAATGTGATAGAAACCGGGACGAATCCTGTCTTATTACCGACATCATCCCGATGCCGGGCCCACTTACTAAAGACTGAGACTTTCTACCAAAATTCAACCTGCTCAAAATTCACAGTTTAACATCCCAACTAGCAGCATGCTTTAAAGCAAATAAACAATTTACAACAAAGGCCTTCGGCCTCACAAATCAAACCCTACGCGGGCGATAACAGAGCATATCTAAGAATTTCAAATACAACCAAACCAAAGTTCAACAGGAATAAAATGATGAAAGAGTTCTTACGAAGGCTCAAGATTCAGAAGCACACGATTTGGCTCAATGCGGAGCTCAGTCAACTACTGGTTGGGGGGCGCAAAACAGAAAAGTGTGAGTGGACAAAAATAAAGTTCAATTCAGTGTAAACCAACATAATATAACCCCACCGTTTAGGAAACCATGCAAGAAAACCAAATGCATTCCAAAACCATCATAATCAAGTATATATATATATATATGTCAATCAAACTCATACCGGATGCCAAGTCCGAAATCCATAAAGAAAACTTTACAAACCCATCATTCAAACCTTATAAGTCCCAAAACTAAACTCTTGAAAGCGTACCCGTTGGCACGACCGGCGAGGAAGTATCCTCACCGAGAAACAAGAACGAAGGAATAGTTATATGTATATATATAATATAAAATATATATATAATATAATATAACCAACACCTAGCTGTACCGGGGAAACAATCCAACCGAGGGATTGTTTGACAAGTCCACATGGCAGAGTCCACATAAAAAATTCATCAATTTACCATGTGGCTAGGGAAAGAGCCGTCCAACTGGGGAACTAACTCTCAGCCAGCAAGTACAGCCGAGACTCTCAAAGCTCAGACGCCTGTAACCAGTCCTACGCGCGCAGACTACCCAATCAAGGGTCTACAGCAACATCCCGTCAAGGATGCCCAGGGTTCCGACAATTCCAAGTATCTCAAGTTTCCGTATCCAAGTTCCAAATCCGGGGAGGTACATAGGGTAGTGTTTATAGCCCTCCAAACTGACATTCTATACTCAAACCTTTCCACAATCTCAACTCAACAACCCAACTACCCCACACATAGACAATATAGGTAGAAATTCTCAAATTCCATACATACATACTCAAGATACTCAAATATGTCAAAACCCAAAACATATTGCCAAAGCTTTAAAAGAACATCAAATTCGACAATCAAATATATAATATGTCCAATATACCATTTAAAATATAATGCAATATTTTTCATCAATAAAACCATGCTTAAGATTTGAAAACAAAGTCCACTCACAAGTAGTCCCACACTGCTTGACCCTGAGAGGGTCCCGCCTACTGCGTAGGCGTGGTCGGAGTACCATGTTTGAAGAATTTGGTTGTCGGAATCACCCGAACGAGCTCCTTCAAGTTATGGGTAAAACCAGTGACTTTTTTGCAATTTTCAGCTACCACGGGCAGCGATGGCGGCGGCGAAGGGTTGGAATAGGAAGTGGGAAGTGAGCTTGACGTTTTGGTACCAATTGTAAGTTTTTCCATATATTTTGTGAGTTTGCCTTTTCATTATTATGAGGTGTCATATAAATAATAAATAGAGTTATATTTAAATTAAGATATTATGAGACTTTTATTCAGATAATGATTAAATGGAATAACTATTACAGGAGGTGGATATCATCCATTATCTCCACGTTTTGGCTAGCAGTCGTCTCTTAATAGGAGAGTCAGTTGTAAAGCAACTTGGATAAAAGGCTTGGTCTCTGCTCTCATATTTACACGTTCATATTCTGTATGCTTGTCCTATTGAAAGCCTTGACATTTTGGAATACTGAGAGGAGAAGATCATCTTGTATATCTGATTATGACTAATTCAAGTAAGTCTTATCTCTACTTGTTCTATTCTTTAATTGTCAAATTTGTGTTATGGTGTGGTTTAAGTGCTAAATTGGTTCAAGATTATTTTGAATGCAGTAAAGTTTACATGTGGTATTAGAGCAATCAATTAAGCCTTAAACTCATCTAATTTGGTTAAAGTTTATCAAAATTGTGTCATTTATGATTATCCTTGTCTTTTTTGTCTTTTTCCACTGCATTAATGATTATACTTGTAATTTTTATATCATTATATTTCGATGCACTTGTGATGTTACTTGCTGATTATTCAATTCAATCAGTAAACATTAGGAATCAAATTCAGTCTCAATTGATTTGTCTAACGGTTTTTTTGATGATTTTTGTTGATTTAATTAAATTAACAAGATTATGTACTCAGATGATTTTGGGATTGGATGGGTAAACTGCCAAAGTGGTTTCTCTGATCCTTTGCTATTTAAAATCAATTTTGATGCTCAGTTTGTAGTTTATAAACATTAATAGGTAGATTTTCTTCCAAAGAAGTTGTCTATTGGGTTTGGCTATAAACTAATGTCTAGTGAGTCATGAAAAACTTGGTTAGTATTATTTCATCTCACCCAAAGGTGTTGAATTTGTACTAATTCTTGTGCTTTATGCTTGGCTATGCAAATTTTTGTTTTGAAAGCTCATTGCATTTATAGAGTGATTTCTTGCCTAAAGGTGTGATTAGTTTCTATAACTTTAGTCACAATTGTTGTGAACTTCAAAGCTTATGTTCTGTTCCTATAATTAATGGCAGGTTTCAATATGTTAAACCTTATTAACATTGAGAAACTGAATGGGACCAACTTCAAGACATGGAAGCAACAAATTGATATGAATTTGGGATTACTTGAGTTCACCATAGCTTTTAAGGAGCCTAAGCCAGCAGCTTTGACTGATGTCAGTAGTCAAGAAGAAAAAGATGCTTTTAAGAAGTGGGAGAGAGCAAATGATATGTCTTTGCTTATAATGAAAAATTCAATGGAAGAGCGCATCAGAGGTGGCATCCCAGGCTGTGATCTTGCCAAGGATTATATGGAAGTTGTGGAGGAAAAGTTTAAGAGGTCTGACAAGGCTGAATCAAGTTCTTATCTTACTACACTCACTTCAACCAAGTTTGATGGAACTGGGAGCATGAGAGAGCATCTCCTCAAACTTGTTAATGTGGCAAACAAGCTCAACCATCTAGATTTGCATATTACTGATCAATTCCTTGTTCATATGGCTCTCAATTCCTTGTCTTCTGATTATGAGTAAGTGAAGATCAACTACAATACCCAGAAAGAGACTTGGACTGTCAATGAACTTATTGCTATTTGTTGTCAAGATGATGAGAGATTGAAAAAGGGCAAAGCTGAAGTTGTCAATTTGGTACATACTGGGAAAGGAAAGAAAGCAGCTATAGTCAATAAATCCCAATCAGAAGACATATGCACCTAAAACAGGTTCATATTCCAATTCAAAGAAAAATGCTAATAACTCAATTGTGCCTGCTCAAAACTCTACTGCTACCACTAGTTCTGGTCTTAAACCTAACAAAGACATTTTCAAAAAATGTTTCTTTTGCAAATCTGATGAGCATGGGAGGAAAGATTGCCCTGGTTTTAAGGCATGGCTTATTAAGAAAGGTATTCAAATTGTTGATGTTTTTGTTACTGTTGAAACAAATTTGGTTTTTATTCCACAAAACTCATGGTGGTTTGACACTGGTTGCACTGTTCATATCACTAATTCCTTGCAGGGATTCAAAAGCCAGAGGGACCAAAATAGAGAGATCTACAAAGTCTTTGTTGAAAATGGAACAAAAGTAGAAGTAGAGTCTGTTGGTAGTGTTAAGTTAGAGTTGTCATATGGTTTTATTTTAGTATTGAACAATGTTATTTATGTACCTTCAATGAGAAGGAATTTACTTTCAGTTTCAAAGCTTGTTAAGGATGGTTTTTCTTATATTGGTGATGATGAAAGTATTCATATTTTTCACAAAAATCAGTTTGATAAATTACTTGGTTATGCTTTTCTTAATGGTGACATGTGGCAGCTTCAGTGTACTTATTTTTATGAATGTTTCCATATTGTTGATTCTGTTTCTAAGAGAATGCTCAATAATGACAGATCTTCTAGGCTTTGGCATAGGAGATTAGGGCATATATCAAAGGATAGAATGGAATGATTAATGAAAAGACAGATATTGCCAGATTTGGATTTCAATGATTTTGAGACTTTTAAAGGCAAAACCACAAGCACAAGGAAAATAAACTCAACTAGAAGCAGTAACTTGTTAGATATAATACATACAGATGTTTGTGGTCCATTTCCAACAAGGTCAATATGTGGAAATTTCTATTTTGTTCTCTTTATAAATGATTTTTCTAGATATTCATATTTGTATTTGATTTATGAAAAATCACAAATTTTAAACTGTTTCAAAGTTTTCAAATTAGAAGTTGAACATCAGCTGAACCAAACCATTAAAGTTGTAAGATCATATCGTGATGGAGAATATTTTGGCAGGCATACAGAGGCTGGACAACAAAAGGGTCCTTTTGCTATTTTTCTTCAAGAGCAAGGCATTGTAGCATAGTATACAACACCTGGAACTCCACATCAAAATGGAGTGGCAGAGAGGAGAAATAGGACACTGAAGGGTAAGAAGCAAACTACCAGATCAATGTCTACAATGGAATCTGAATATATTGGATGTTTTGAAGCTGCAAGGCAGTGTGTTTGGTTAAAGAATTTGATTCACAGTATGACAATTGTCAAGAGTATAGAGAGGCCATTGAAGCTATATTGTGATAATAGTTCAGCTGTGTTCTTTGCCAAAAACAATAAAAGATATTATGCTTCAAGGTTGTTGGATATCAAGTACTTGATACTTCAGGACAAGGTCAGAGATGGAGTCATCGATATTGAGCATCTTGGCACTTTGCATATGATAACAAATCCTTTAACAAAAGCTTTGCATGTGACTGCATTTCAAAGACTAGTGCCAAAAATAGGTCTGCAAGCTTTGATTGATCTGTTTTGAATGTGGGAGTAAGGTAATTCTTCATCTTTGAATATTTTAATATTTTTTCTGGTTCTAGTGCTGTGTTTATGAAGTCTTTGCAAAGTTATGTTGAAATTGAATGATGTTCATGACATCATAAGACCAACGAAATTTGGGAGTCCCATGGTACCGAGACTCACACTTCTTATTCCATGTCTGCAACATTTACATTATGATATGATCAGTTTGTGATTTTAGAGTGCTGGTACAATTTAAGTGTGTCAAGTTTTCTAAAGTTCAGCTCTTTATATCAATATGGTTAGTTGTCAAAAGTCATCTATAATTTCATATAACTCAGTGATCACTGTTGATTATTCAATATGATACTTTTTGTTTGATGAATTGGCTACACTCATGTGGGAGAATGTAAGTTTTTCCATATATTTTGTGAGTTTGCCTTTTCATTATTATGAGGTGTCATATAAATAATAAATAGAGTTATATTTAAATTAAGATATTATGAGACTTTTATTCAGATAATGATTAAATGGAATAACTGTCACAGGAGGTGGATATCATCCATTATCTCCACGTTTTGGCTAGCAGTTGTCTCTTAATAGGAGAGTCAGTTGTAAAGCAACTTGGATAAAAGGCTTGGTCTAGCTCTCATATTTACACGTTCATATTTTGTATGTTTGTCCTATTGAAAGCCTTGACATTTTGGAATACTGAGATAAGAAGATCATCTTGTATATCTGATTATGACTAATTCAAGTAAGTCTTATCTCTACTTGTTCTATTGTTTAATTGTCAAATTTGTGCTATGGTGTGGTTTAAGTGCTAAATTGGTTCAAGATTATTTTGAATATAGTAAAGTTTACACCAATATCATGAAGTTTGGTGGCCGGTGAAGGAAATGGCGGAGGAAATACTGTTTGGATGAATATGAGAGGAGGGGGCTGTTTAGCGTAGGGAGAGAGAGAGAGAGAGAGAGAGTGTGTGTGTGTGTGTGTGTGTGTGTGTGAGGGAGAGGGAATTTCCAGATTTTTATCAACCAACTTCAAGGAAATTACGGTTATGCCACTATGTGTCTACGGACTCATCTCAGTACGATCTATCCAAAAATACCAGTCATTGCCCCAAACTCTCTGCGAATAAGAAAATGACCAAAATACCCCTACCGCAAGGGTAAATTCGTAAGTTTAAATTTAATTGAATTAAATACTTTGAATTAGGGGTGACATTTTAGACCGAAAAACCGCAAAAACCAACCAACTATTTACTGCAATGAAACCGCGATATGAAGAACCGAACCGCATTTGCGGTTGAGATTGCGGTATTTGATTTTCAAAACTTGTTGTTATTGCAAACCGCAAAGTATAGCCAATCTATGTTGTTTTATTTGATCTTCTTATAATAAAATGTACTAAACTATGTTGTTTTATTAGTAGATAGCATTGGTGCTCAAACAACATAACGGGGTTCTTCAAATCCACTCACCACCAACACTTGAGTTTGTAACATTGGTGCATTGCATTTTTCTTTTAGTTTGTAACTTTAATTAACTTTGAATTGGATTTTTCCTTTTTGTTGTAACTTTAATTCATTTTGCTTTGTATTTTCCTTTTGGTTTGTAACTTTAAAGAATTTGGAATTGGAATGCTTGAGAAGTTTAACTTTAATTGGAATGCTTGGAATTGTAACTTTAATTTTCTATAGGTTGTGAATGCTTGAGAAGTTGAGGTTGTGTATTTATTTATTTAGGTTATGAATTTATATTTTTGTGAATGCTTGAGAACTTGCGGTTTTAAACCGCTAATTCGCAGATAACTAACCGCTTTTTGCGTTTACGTGGTCCGCAAAAAGCGGTCGGTTCTTGGTTTCAAAAATCACCATACCGCAAATAATCAGTCGGTTTGCAATTTGGACAAAAATTCACGGTTACCGAACCGCAACGACCCCTACTTTGAATAGGGAATTTAATTTGGAGTCAGGGTGTTGCAGAATGTGCTCTTCAGCACCCGAGTTCTAATCCCCCTCCCCATAGTTTAGATTATATTAAAATAGAATATTATTTGTATAAAAAAATATATTGCAAATCTTTATTTTTTGTAATATACATACATAAATTTTAACTTGTCTGTTTGAACATTGTCAATATACTTCACAAGTTTGGAATGTCCTTTGACAACTTTAGCATTAAATCTCCATCATCCAAGTTTCTCCTTTATTCCTGGAACATGTTTTTATAACTTGTTGAAAACTTTGAGATAAAATAATTAACTATTTTTTAAAATAATTAATTTAAAAAAATAAAGAAACGTAATGGGCTTGCTCATGTTGTTCACCGGGGCTGGAAGAAGATTTTGGTGGAAGGTGACTCTAATGGCATGTTTACTAATCCGTTATTGGATTAGGAGAAATTGAATTGAGAAGAAGTTGGATTAAGGAGAATTAGATTCTATATTCCTATTGAAGTTGTTTACTAAACCATATAGATTGAGAAGAGTTAGATTCCATGTTCCTATTGAAGTTGTTTACTAAGTGCCCGTTTGGCATGGCTTATTTGGGGCTATAGGTGATTATTTTGAAAATTTTGAAAGCCCAACCTATTTGGTAAGAGATAATAAAATCACTTATTTTGAATAATTGCTGTGAGAGAAAGCAATTAGGGAAAGCAGGTGATGAGTGCTTTCATTTTTTGATTATCTGCAGAAATCGTTTTGAAGAGACACTGAGTTTAATGAAACTTTCAAAACCAAAAATAACCCCCTTTTTTTTTGTTTACCAACTGCACTTCTAACAAAATGTTTACCAAACGTCAAACTGATTTCTTTCACAACTGATTTCTCTCACGGAAAATCTGACAGTGATTAACGCCAAACTGGCCCTAAGTGCCCGTTTGAAATTACTTATTTGGGGTGATAAGTGATTTTTAGAAAAATTTGGGAAGCCCAACCCGTTTGGTAAACTATGAGAAAATCACTTATTGTTAAACATTAATGTGAGAGAAAGCTATAAGGGAAAGCAGCTAATGAGGTGCTTTCATATTTTGATTATGCGGGAATCGTTTCGAAGAAGCGCTAGGTTTAATGATTATGCGGGAATCATTTTTTGATTATACAGGAATTAATATCAACAACACTTTTAACAAAAAGTTTACCAAACGCCAAATTGCTTTCTCTCATAGTTGATTTCTCTCACGACAAGTTTGACAACGATTATTTTCACAGCAGAGTAATGTCAAACTAACCATATTGAATTAAGGTATGAGTGGTACTAATTACTAAAATGTCCTCGTTGTCGAGTTAGTATATGGCAAATTTGGAATTTTTAAAATTGTGTGAGGATATAATAGGTAAAAAATATGAATTCCTAATGAGTTAGTTTTCCATGAATTAGAATACCACCTTTCCACCTAAGATTTGAATTCCTCCAAAATCAGGATTTCAATTCCTAATTTTATGTGGGCCCCACTTACTTTTTAATTCATTGATGTTTAGTAAGTACATGAATTCTCTATAGATGGAATTCAATTCCTGATGAAAATTCCAATTTCTGATTAGTAAACGCACTCACCATAAAGTCGTAATTGATTGTGTCCTAAAAAAAACTTATATCCCATGGTCTGTCAATATGTTAGTTCAAGATGTGTGCCACCTGAGCTTTTTTCGTGATACCATTCTTGTTGACGCAGATAAATAGCTCGGCACTTTCCCGCTCAACTTAGTGATGTTTAGGCCTTCGGTATGGTCAGGGCCTCGGTAGAGCGCATGATCCGCAAGATAACAAACGCCATAAGACCTAGAGCACCGGTGTAATCTTGGCCGAAGGCTCTCGATACTTAAGTAAGTACGAATTTAGTAAGCTTAAACTAACAGATCAATAGGCAGTATGCCGTAAGTTCTGATTACCTCTATTTTGGGGAATTGTGCTTCTTTTATAAACCTTGAGAGGTGTGCAAGCCGTGTAGAATTTCGACGTGGGATCTGTAGACATCGATTGTGGGTCTGCCACGTATTCTAGAGGACGGGGTTGCCCTAATCGTTGGATCGGTAGGCTGGGTGCCGAAGCAAGGTGCCGAAGGCTACCATAGACCCAATCTTATTCACGCGTCCGATTCTCATTGGCTTTTCATTTTGGCATAAACAATTCTTTTTTGTCATGTTTTCCAAGAAGCAAACTTCATTGTCGATGCCTTCGCTAATCTAGGCCTTGGGTTGTCCCCTTCCTTTCTGAAGAAGATTGGGCTCCCTCTTTTTGTTGCTCTTCTTTTTCGACCTCTTTGAACCTACTTGCCCGCCATGTTTTGGTTTGTAATTCTCCATTTCGCATTATAAATAAAATAAAAATAAAAAAGAGTCCACTAGCAAATTATTATTTTAAAATTAATTTAGATGGTTTTGTTTATATTGCTGGTAATGCTGCTGTAGAATTTGTAATAAAGAATCATCATGGAAATTTAATTGCCGGTGATTCTTTTCCTATCGGATTTGCACCTCTTTTGTCAAACACTCAAGTGGACTCTTCAATTTCAATTCTCAGGAGTGGAAGTTAAAAGGTGATTCTAAACTCTTGGTATAGACTTCTAATAAGAAAATACAATTACTTTGCAGTATATCGCAAAATATTTGACATCTATTGAAGCAGATGCACTATGGATTTTTTATTACTTTTTTTATAGTAGCATTAACTATTTTATTGAAAAAAAAAAAAAAAAAAAAGATGTATTACTTGTCACATGTTTGAATTTTAGGAAAATTAGGTATTAGACATAATTAAGTTTACTAATTAGGAAGTGAGATATTAGGTATTTTAGTTTGGGTTTTAATACTCAATAAAAAATAGCTATTTTAGATTAGGCCCAAGGCTGGCCCAGATTCGTTGGGCCAGCTTAAAAATGTCAAATAAAAAGACAATTCTACCCTTTTCTCTTAAAAAGCCTGGCCCATCTGTAAACCTACAAATTAAATGACGCTTTTGCCTCTCAACGTTTAAACGACGCGCGAGTTCTTCTCTTTCGTTCGTTTTCTTCTTCGTTTCAGAGCTGGGTTCTGCCATTGGAGCTCAATTTTCTTGTAGGTTTTGCTTTTATTTTCTTCGTTTTTCGTCTTCCTTTTTCTCGCTACGTTTTCTTCGATTTTCATGCTTGAATGACCGCGCTTTGGGTGATTTCTGTTCTCTTTAGTTCGGGTATTTCGAGCTCGTTTGTGGCTCGATTTTGCGGCGCGATCTTGTGGCGTTCAATGCTAAACCCTATATTCTTCGTTTCGTGATCAGATTTGATTTTAAGCTGCTGTTTGGTTGTGGAGATTTTTGGCAGTCCTAAGTTTTGAGGTATGAGTACTTTAGAACCTGTTTTCGATTATGTCGACTTGTATGTTTATGGAATTTAGTTTTAGTACTTTTATCGTGGTTTCCTTTTGGTTTCTATTCGAATTGTTTTGATTTTCTGTCATAAACTACATCTGTCTGCAGTTTCTTGTTCGAGACCAGAAACTGCAGTGCAGTTTCTTGTTCGATAATTCAATTTTAGAATAATTTTTGCAAGTATATTGGAATGTTACAACTGCTGACCTACTTAAATGTGATTTGATATTAGTTTTAGTACTTTGATTATGCCTTTACCTTTTGAGCAGCAGTGCAGATTTTGACTGAAATGCGATTTCTTGTTGAGACTCGCAGCTGCGTTTCTTGTTCGATAATTCAATTTGAATAATTTTTGCAAGTATATTGGAATGTTACAACTGCTGACCTACTTAAATGTGATTTGATATTAGTTTTAGTACTTTGATTATGCCTTTACCTTTTGAGCAGCAGATTTTGACTGAAATCTGCAGTGCTTTCTTGAGACGAAATCGCAGTGCAGTTTCTTGTTCGATAATTCAATTTCAGAATAATTTTTGCAAGTATATTGGAATGTTACAACTGCTGACCTACTTAAATGTGATTTGATATTAGTTTTAGTACTTTGATTATGCCTTTACCTTTTGAGCAGAGTGCAGATTTTGACCAAATCTATGCAGATTTCTTGTTGAGACCAGAAGCTGCGCAGTTTCTTGTTCGATAATTCAATTTCAGAATAATTTTTGCAAGTATATTGGAATGTTACAACTGCTGACCTACTTAAATGTGTTTTGATATTAGTTTTAGTACTTTGGCGAAACTGCATTGCAGTTTCTTGTTTCATAATTCGATTTCAGACTAATATTTGGAAGTCTATTGGAATTTTACAACTACTCATGTACATTATTTACTGATTTAAATTGTTTTCTGTTTTTGTTTGTTGTTTTGTTTGCATTTTCAAGGCTAATGGAGGTGTGTGTCATTGCCAAGTGCACATATAAGTCGGAAACCATTATGTTTTCAGTTTCATCAGAGTCATCCATGGTTGATATTTTGAAGACTTTGTGTCTAAGGTTTAAGGGTTTGCAGTTGGGTTGTTTTACGTTACGGTATTCGCTGCCCAGTTATCCGAGTTGTTTTCTAGAAACGGATAGCGATTTGGACATGATGAGGTCATTTTTGTTTGTATCAAATGAGAAGAGTGTTGATATTTTAGTGAAGGATTTATGCGGGAGCAGTGAATATAGTGGTGATTTTTGTGCAAATAAGGAGTTGATAGCATGTGAAAAGGGCGAGTCGTCGTGTTCTAGTACTGTCGAAGACAGAAATGAATTTTTGGGCAGGTCGAAGAGAGCAAGTGCTAAGCCTTTGTTGTCGAATGAGTGGGAGACGTACATACATCATGTAGGGCAGAAGTTTGACGGTGGTGCAGAGGAGTTCCGTTTGAAATTGTGCAAGTACGCTCTTGAAGTAGGATTTAATTTTTTATATGCCGGCAATGACAAGAAGCGGGTGGTTGCTATTTGTTCGAATAAGAAATTGGAGGGTTGTAGTGGCGTGTTTATGCTTCTCGTTGTGAAAGCTCTGGCTGTTTTGTAATTCGGACATTAAATAATGTGCATACATGTGTGGGTCGGATACGGAATCAAAGAGTAAGATGATGAAGTCTCGTGTGGTGTCCTCCTCATTGTGGACAGAATTCGTGCAAAACCAGAGCCAAGCCAGTTGAGATTATACACGAGTTCAAAGATTATTATGGTATAGACATTTCATACTACCATGCATGGTTTGGCAAAGAGTTAGCTAAATTGAACGTTCACGGTGATGAGTCGAAGTCCTTCAACGAGTTAGTGTGGTATGCGGACGCCGTAAAGGAAACTAACCACGGTTCTCACTGCACTCTTGAATGTGAAGCTGGAATTAATCGCTTTAGACGGTTTTTTGTGTCGTTTGGCGGTTGCATTGCTGGATTTCAATATTGCATACCCTTGTTGTTCGTTGATGCTACGTTTTTGAAGAGCAAGTACAAGGGGCAGCTTCTCTGTGCTTCCGGAAAGAATGGAAATCAAGGTATGGTTACTTGTAATGTATTGCGATTCCATTTGTTGCAATTTTTTAGCGAAACTGCATTGCAGTTTCTTGTTTCATAATTCGATTTTCTTAGTAATTTTTTTATGTCTGTGGGAATGTTGCAACTGCTCATGAACTTAAATGTGTTTTAAATTTAGTTTTAGTACTTGGATCATGGTTTTGCCTTTTGGTTTCCTTTCAAATTTGAGCAGATTTGTTTTCAAAAACTGCACTGCAATTTCCCTTTTTTGCTTATACTTGTGCTCTTGGTTTTGTTTTGCAGGGTTTTATCCTCTAGCTTTTGGAGTTGTTGATTCTGAGACAGAGGAGAATTGGACTTGGTTTCTTCAACATTTGGCTTCTATTTTGCTACCGATGGGGAGAGTGGTGACCTTTTTTTCGGATCGCAATCAAGGTTTGTTAAATGCAACGGGGTTTGTGTTTCCTGGATGGCCTCATTCTTACTGTTACTATCACCTCAAACAGAATTTGATATCGAAGTACCCGAAGTCAGGTTATGGGAAATTGCTCCAGGATCGTGTTATCAATTTATTTAGTAGGTGCGCATATACTGTTACAGAGGAAGAGTTTACGGTAGCAATGGAGGAGTTGGTGATTGTTGGGAGTTCGAAAGTGAAGACATTTATATCTGATTTGTCTAGAGATCACTATGCGAACGCATATTTCAAAGGAATGCGGTATGGGGAGATGGCAAATAGTTTAGCGAGTCATTTAATAATTGGGTTGGTGTGTTTGAGATTTGCGGTGGTACCTTTGATAGAAGGGATTCACAGAAATTGATGGTATTGAATTCTCAGCAGAATTGAAGCGGAGAAGTGGACAACAATTTTGTGTCCGGAGATGGAAACTAGACTGTGGGAAAATGCGGAGGCGGTAGGACTTGGGTAGTTCGTCGTTCTAGTTTCACTGTTTTTGAAGTATTTGCTGATTATTCTGTGATGGTTGATCTTGAGCAAAGGACTTGTTCTTGCCGTCTTTGGCAAATTGACGGGTTTCCTTGCACGCATGCGGTAGCTGCAATTCTAGCAAAGAAAGATTCAATTTATGATTACGTGGAGTGTTACTATAGGACTGACTTCTTTGAAAA
Organism: Prunus mume; assembly: GCF_029339155.1. Classification (NCBI taxonomy): domain Eukaryota; kingdom Viridiplantae; phylum Streptophyta; class Magnoliopsida; order Rosales; family Rosaceae; genus Prunus; species Prunus mume. Next base: position 40,276,031 of record NC_142699.1, read on the forward strand.
GCCTATAGAGTCCTATTTTCCTATTCCGATATTGGAAAGGCTTGGCAAAGCACAGTTTTGCAGTGGATTTGTGCTTCCGCCAATTACAAAGAGGCCAGCCGGAAGACTACCAACAAAGAGGATCAAAGCTTTTGGTGAATTTAAAAGGCCATTGAAATGCAGTCGGTGTAGTGTTACTGGGCATAATAGGAAGACTTGCAAGGCTGTGATATGAACATTACTTCTCGGTTGTGATTGCTTACGTTAGATATGGTTTAGTGAATGTATAGTCAGTTTGCATTGCTTTTAGTTGCTTTTAATTGGCTACACTTCTAATTGGATATTATGATTGTTTTTTGAAGTTAATGAAAATTATACAATTGTTTCATGAGTGGATATTCGTTTTTGACCGCCATTGAATGCTTGTTTTCGATTTGAGCAGATTTTGTTGCAGAAAGCTGCTGCTTATTTGTTGCAGATTTTGAACAGAACTTGTCCCATAATTCAATTTCAGAATATTTTTTGCTAGTCTATGTTGTGATTTGATATTAGTTTTAGTACTTTGATTATGCCTTTACCTTTTGAGCAGGTGCAGATTTTGACTTAAATCGCAGCTATTGGTAGCTTTCTTATTCGATATTTCAATTTGAATAATTTTGCAAGTATATTGGAATGTTACAACTGCTGACCTACTTAAATGTGTTTTGATATTAGTTTTAGTACTTTGATTATGCCTTTACCTTTCGAGCAGCGTGCAGATTTTGACGAGAAAGCTATGGCGATTTCTTGTTCGAGACCGAAGCTGCAGGTCGGTTTCTTGTTCGAGACAAACTGCAGCGCTTTCTTGTTCGATAATTCAATTTCAGAATAATTTTTGCAAGTATATTGGAATGTTACAACTGCTGACCTACTTAAATGTGATTTGATATTAGTTTTAGTACTTTGATTATGCCTTTACCTTTTGAGCAGCGTGCAGATTTTGACAGCTATGAATCGCAGATTTCTTGTTCGAGACGAAAGCTGCTTTATTTAATTTGTTGCAGATTTGACCAGAAAATTGATGCAGTTTGTTGTTTCCCTTCGTTTTGTTGCATCCTGTTCCAAGATTATATTACAGTTTATATGTATAGGAAATATGTTCTTATATACCATAACTAGAAATATTTACAAACATCCACAAGAATTAAGATACATATTGTCTTGAGTTAACGAAAGGCAAATCACTAGAGACGATTAATTACACAGTGTTTGTGGTGTAGGAGTTTTGTGACATATTGTGCTCGATATTCATTCATGAAATTCTTGTCCACATTTTTTGGAATGGGCTGTCCTTGTGCTATTTTATCCATGTAGAACATGACGAACATGCCGCAATCCAACCTGCAAATGAATACGAGATTAGCTTTTGGTTTTGAATGATTTCAAATTGTAATGAATGGTTGAGTAGACACAATTCTTACGAAGACGAATTTTGTTGAGCACATTCTGTGTCATCCTCAAATGGAAACTGATATGGATTTTGCAGAATCCAATTTAGAGTGAGTTCTTCATTTGGGGACAAATCAACCTGTGCAGGTGTAGGGGGCCTTCTTTTTGCTTCACAAGTTTTGGTATTGTTTTAGTTTCTAAGAACTCTTGTGCTTGTGGTCCGATATATTCTAGCCACCTTCCACAATATTAACTGTTTAAAGAAGAAGAAAAAAGAAAAAGAAATGGTAATCAGTGCATTGCATATTATAGTTTTGGTCCAAATTAAGCGATCGTATAATCTGAAAGCATTGCTTTCTGTTTGTGTTTGTGCTTTGAGAAATTAAGACAGTTTCATTCCACTTACAAAATTTTGAGCAATGTCAATACACCTTTCTTCTTTTCTAGATCCCAACGATCTAAGTGGATTGTAGTGTCTCCACTTTCGTTCCATTTTGTGAAATGTGAGAAGTGTAAAGTGGAACTCGAACTTGAAATGATCGGAAGAAGAGAACATTGCATTTCAGTTTTTCAAGTAAGTGTTCATACAGGGCCCTATGCCAATTTGGTTCTAGAAAGGTTTGCATGTAAGCTGCCATCATTGAATGGCAATTTGTTAGTATATATTTTTAAAACTGCAGTATGCCGTGTCTGTTTAAACAACTTTGAATTTTCAAAATAATTCTTACCCAAGTCCATGTAGACATGTACTGTGGACTATCTGTCTGCATGGGCCCTATTTTCTCCTCCTCTATTTGGATATAGGCCTCAATAACCTGTTTCACATTGATTGGAGAAAAATGGAATTATTAACGGGTAATATAGGTAGCACAAATAAAAAATGCAGTGCAGTGTGTGTTATAGAATTAGTATTTTATACTTACGTTTTGTGACAGTTCCAGGTCCCATACAATATCTTTGATATCATGGTTTGTCACTTTCTCATTATCGAGTCCTGCCCAAAAGCTATCACTGCGGATTCGAATACATGAAATTCACAAGATTAGTTTTAGTTTATTGTAATTAAAAGATGAAAGAGTTGTTCTTTTGGAATAGAGATATTACCTAGGTTGAGTACTTAAGTAGTATTCTTGAATTATGTCCCTGTCCTCCTTTGGAATTTTCTGCCAAACCCTCTTTTGACCCCATCCTAGTTTTTTCTTTGTTGGCTTTTTTTTTCCTTCATCTTCATCATTTGATTCTTGCATACCTACAGGTATTGAATCATGAAGGCTCCTTCCTTTTGGGGGATCAGGAATTGGATTTGTGGCATCGGTGAGATGCCTCTTGTGTTAACTGCAGATTGAAAGGAAACTAATTAGAAACTACATTTGATAAAACAGAAACTGCAATGCGATTTCCTGTTGCATAACGCAATGCGATTCCGTTTACGTAAGCGAGAAACGCAATGCGATTTCGTTTACATCGCGAAACGCAATGCATTTCTATTTGCTTCAATCAGAAAAGCAGAAAAAGCGGCAGCTTGAATGTAATTGCATACCACCTTCGATTTTGAGGATCCTCTTGTGTTGATTGCTCCTCGGAAGAGATAATCTTGAATTGTGGTAGTTCTTCATCATCCTTTTTTGCCTTCTTTTTTGGTTTCTTATTTTTTTCGTACACATAGCAAGATGCTTGAAACCTCTTTCTTTCTCTATTCTTCAGCCTTAGTACTCTTGAAGGAACATCAGGTTTTGGAGCATCTTGCTTCTTCTCTTCTTCTTTCTCTTCTTGTTGCTTCTCTTCTTCTTTCTTGTCTTCTTCTTTCTCTTCCTCTTCTTCTTCTTGCTCTTCAACTGGTTGTGTTGGTTGTGTTGTAGGCAGATCCATCTCCATTTCAAAGACTGTTGGGTCTGAGAACAAGCTTTCAATTTCTACCTTGTACTTTTCTTCAATCTCCTTTTTCTTGGCAATCTTCTCCTTGTCAATACAAGTTTCCTTGCCTTCCAATTCTGCAATCCTCCTTTTTAGATTTTGTATTTCCTGAAGCTGAATGTAGATTCCACTGTCATGGTGGCAGTCAAATATTCTTCATTATCTAATTTCTCTACGTATGTTGCCAACTTCGCTTCCAACTCCTTTGATCTCTTTTCTCCTTGGATAAATATATCCACAATTCCTTCATTTTCTTCTCACTGTCTTCATTTATTTCATCCTTCCACAGTTGTAATCTTTCCGGCAAATGAAGGTAGGATCTTGACGTTAGCGACAGTTGATTTAAATCATCATGGACTTCACCAAGAGGTCTTGAATTGCAAGAGGTTCATTTCCAGCTTCATTCTCAAACATTTTCTTCTTTCCATCCTCTTTTAATTCTGGAGTTTGATCAGCATTATCAGGTTTTCCTTGGTCTTCTGCTTCCTCTGCTTCTCTTTGTTGTCCTTCATCTTCTTTTTCTTTTTTCTGCATATTGAACGGAAACTAATTAGAGCACTGCATTGGAGGAAATGGAAACCGCAATGCATAATTCTTTGTTTAGAGATTCTTATACCTTGTCAAGAGGGACTCCCTCTTCTCTAGTAGTTTTTCTCCTTTTATATGCTTTCAAAATACCCTGTACAATGAGATTGAATGATTCAAAAACTGCATTGGATAAAATACAAACTGCAATGTAGAAAACACAAACTGCAATGCACTGTATACTGATTTTAATTACCTTGTCAACAGTGTCTTCCTCTTCCCTGGTAGTTTTTCGCTTTTTAGGAGTTTTAAAAATACCCTGTACAATGAGAATGATTTAGCATGGATTCACATTCAAGATACATTAAAGTAGAACATGCGATAAATTGCATACCTCGATGTCATTCAAGTCCTTTATTTGGTTGAATCTTGTGTGGAGTTCCACAAGACTCCATTTAAGAATGGCAGGAGTTTCTTTCTCCTTGCCCAGGATTGGTTGTATTATGTTTGTCCTCTCACACAGTAGAAACTGCACAGTTCAAAAACAAGATATATCATAAAACAGAAACTACAGAAGAACATGGCGTGAAATGAGCAACATTCAAGAAGCACAGAAACTGCAATGCAGTTTGTCTTTCACTAAAATGCAAAAAGAGAATACACCAGAAAATATGCATCAACTTGACATGAAATTGAAAGATCAAGCATAGCCAAAACAAGAGCGCAAAACATAACAGAAACTACTGAGAAAAACATGGGGTGAAATAGAAATATTCAAGAAGCCTGAAACTGCAATGCGTTTGTAGGTAGAAGCTGTCTGATTTGTGGTAACTGCTGACGTCTGATTTGTAGTAACGCAATGTCTGATTTGTAGTAAATCTGTCAGATTTGTCTTTCACTAAAATGCAAAAAAGAGAATACACCAGAAAATATGCATCAACTTGACATGAAATTGAAAGATCAGCATAGCCAAAACAAGAACTGCAAAACATAAACATGAAATTGAAAGATATATCATAAATTAGGTTGGAAACTGCTTAGGATAAAACAGAAACTGCATTGAACTAAAGGAAAACTGCATTGCCTAAAACTCAAAATGCATTGCATAAGCCACTGTTTACTTACCAATATTAGGATAATGCAACCCGAAACAGCTCCTATAGAGCCTTCTCCACCCTTCTTTGCTTTTGCTTTTGCTTTTGCGACCAAGGATTCATTCATGTAGGCTGAAACAGCTCTTGCCCAAGAATAGCATGAAAGTGTGTCTAGATTCACACAATGCTCAAATACTTTCCAATGCAAAGTTGATGAAGCGTTGGCAAAAAGGAATGTCATGCAGAGGTGAACCAATACTAGGCTGACCACCTCCTTGTCGTAGTCAACTTCTTCTTCTTCTTCTTCTTCTTCTTCTTCTTCAGCTTCTTTCTTTTCTTTTCCTTTCTTTGTTTTCTTCTTTTCCTCTGCCTTGGCCTTTTCTTTCTTCGGTTGGTTTGCCAAGGAAATTGTCTTTAGTAATTCTTCTTCTACCTTATTTTTTGATGGTTTTCCCTTTAATCCGAAGTGCCTTATTCTGAAGGTAGAAGTGTACTTATCATTGACAAGTTGGACGGATTTTCCTTCATTTGGCAGTCCTAGAATCGACTCACGGCATTGCCTGTGATCTTGAATGCTTGGTGCCAAAGTTGAAGGACTTTGTATCTGGATCAAACTTCTTGAGCAGCTGAACTAAGTCAAGGTCTGACTTATTCATGTTATTCATGTCAATCCTTCGGTTGTAAAACACCTCAATCAAGTTCCAAAATGGGGTGTTCTTGAGAAGCTTCTTCTGCCTTTCATTGAGCTTGTCTTTTACATCCGTAATGATGCTGTTGAAAGCGTTGCAATTGCACCGAAATTGGACATAGTCTGGGTGCTTTGCTTTCCGATCATAGTTTGGCTTTGACTTTGGCTTTGGTTTACTCTTTTGAGCCATCATTTTGAATCTTCGCTTTGGTTGGTTTTGAGCTTCCTCCTTTTGTGGTGACATTTCTTGTGCCATTTGTGATCTGCAACAAGAAGGGATGAAAATACTATTAGGACAAGTAGAGATAAACTACAAGCAAACAGAATGTGCTGAGTTTGTGGTAAGCAATCTGATTTGTCTTTCACTAAAATGCAAAAAAGAGAATACACCAGAAAATATGCATCAACTTGACATGAAATTGAAAGAAGAGCATAGCCAAAACAAGAACTGCAAAACATAACAGAAACTACAGAAGAACATGGCGTGAAATGAGCAACATTCAAGAAGCAGAGCGCAATGCAGTTTGTAGTAAGCTACAATGCAGTTTGTGGTATGCAATGCAGTTTGTCTTTCACTAAAATGCAAAAAAGAGAATACACCAGAAAATATGCATCAACTTGACATGAAATTGAAAGAAGAGCATAGCCAAAACAAGAACTGCAAAACATAACAGAAACTACAGAAGAACATGGCGCGAAATGAGCAACATTCAAAGCCTGTTAGCGCAATGCAGGTTGTGGTTCACTACAATGCTTTGTCTTTCATCTGCAATGCAAAAAACAAAATGTACCAGAAAATATGCATCAACTTGACATGAAATTGAAAGATCAGCATAGCCAAAACAAGAACTACAAAACTGCAGGTAGAATGATTCAAAACAAGAACTACAAAACTACTGAGAACAACATGACGTGAAATGGAAAGAAGTATAAATAATTTATGTAAACTACAATGCAGTTTCTGTTTTGTTCGATCAGTTGCTTTTGATGCTCTTTTTCTTTCTTTTGTAATTTTTCGGTTTTTAGAGGTTTTCAAACCAAAACTAAACCCAAAACCTAAACTACATTGCAGAATGATGAATGAACAGTAAGTAAAATTTCAGAACCTAGAATCGAAGGCAAATTTATGTTAGGGGTCATTTTCTTACGATTTTTCCCCAAGAGTGCTAAACCCTTCAATCGCGTTCTGGTAGTGCTTCGGTCGTCGCTCGTCACTCGTCGCCGTTTCGATTTTGGGGAATAGGTTGGGCTAACTCTTGAAAGAGAGAATGAAGAATAAGCTTCGATCGTTGGTGGTCTTCGATGATGGTCGCACGAATGGGTTGGTGGTCTTCGATGATCGTTGGTGGTCTGGAGGTTTCTGGAGGTGAAGTTGCAGAGGTTTCGGAGGAGAAGTTGAAACGTCGCGCGAAAGGGTTGTGATTCAATTTTGGTTTCGGTTGATGTCGTTTTGGTTCAGTTTTGGCTTGATGTCGTTTTTCAATTTTGGTTTAAAACTAAATACTGAAAATGGCATATGTTGTAATTTTCATATTTTGTAATGGTATTTTTGTTACATTTTGTTTTTTTGCCTTTTGCTAATTAGACTAAATTGTATTTCTTTCTACTAAATTAGTAAACTATATTATGCTTTAAAACTAAAGCTCCCTTGAATTTTTATGGTGTGCGTTAAAAAAACTCATTCCTTTCTTAACTTCGAAAATTTAAATATAAATAATAAATAATAAATAAATAAAAATCACAATAGATTCATGCGATGGCCAATTGGATTTTCATACTTTTGATTATATTAAAAATACTTAAATAATACAAAGAAGTGCATAATTTTTATTTTTTATTTTTTTTTTAAGATAAAGATTTTTTTTTTTCTCGAGAGTAACTATATAACCAGAGTTCGTAAAAAATGGAGATAATTCTGGAACCATCCTGACCATATCACGTTTCAGAACTCTCTAGACTCTCTCTCTCTCTCCCTCTATAAAATCCATTCTCAAGGTGGCTGCTTCTCCGCAATAAGAAGAAGCCCTGCATTGTGTGCATTGCTCTGTTTCACGCCACACCATCTGATTTAATTTCTCACACAGCCTTCAATTACAAACGTCCGTTGTAGTTCGGTTCAGAATTCGCCATGGAAGACGACTTCGAGTTCCCTGCTGCCACCAACAACCTCAACGACGCTGACATGGACCTTCCCGATGTGGAGGACGATGCAATTAGCCCAAGCCCCAAGGTTGGTGAAGAAAAGGAGATTGGTAAGAATGGCCTGAAGAAGAAGCTTGTTAAAGAAGGTGAAGGATGGGACACTCCGGGCTCGGGCGACGAAGTTGAAGGTATATAATAAATGTATATACATATATATATATATTTATTTATTTATATATATGTATGTGTGTGTGAGGTGGTTTGAATTTGATAATGAGTATTTGTTGTTGGTATAATGGGGTTTGAGGCTTCTGGTGTTGATGTGTTGGTGTCGATTTTGCAGTTCATTACACTGGGACTTTGGTTGATGGAACCAAATTCGATTCGAGCCGTGATCGAGGGACACCTTTCAAGTTCAATCTCGGACAAGGTGATTCATTTACACCTTCTCATTGTTTTCAATTATTTGATGTTACAAACTGTCAATGTTGTTAAGTTTGTAGATTGAACACTTGAAATCTGTACGTCTGAAACCAAATTTGTGCTTAAAAGAATGAAAAGAACCTTCCGTTCAAAAACTAGAAACAGCCACATCCAGCAAAATTATGGAGTTTTTATCCAAACCAGCAACAACTTACCTTTATTTTCTTTTTCAAAGTATTGAACTTTTTAAGAATAGCCAATTCTTTGTCATTATGGAAATGCTCTGTATAACTGCTATTTTTTATTGAAAGAAAGAAGACATAGAAGCTGCTATTTTTGAAGTATGGTTTTCCGTGTAGTTAGAGCGTTTTCATGGGTCATGATTGAGTGTGTTTGGTTTCTTTGGGTTATATGAATGTTTGTATAATTGCAGGACAAGTGATCAAGGGATGGGATGAAGGAATTAAAACCATGAAGAAGGGTGAAAATGCCATCTTCACCATACCACCTGAGTTGGCTTATGGCGAGTCTGGATCCCCTCCTACTATTCCTCCCAATGCCACACTTCAGTTTGATGTGGAGTTGCTTTCCTGGACGAGTGTCAGGGACATATTGAAGGATGGGGGAGTTATTAAGAAAATTCTCACTGAAGGAGAGAAATGGGAGAATCCAAAAGACCTCGATGAAGTGTTTGGTACTTTTTCTATGTTTTCCCATGAGTAGAAAAATTGATGAATGGAACTGAATTCATCGGGTTCTTACACAATTCTTTGTTGTCATCTCAGTTAAGTATGAAGCTCGGCTTGAAGATGGGACCCTTGTTTCAAAATCTGACGGGGTGGAGTTTACTGTCCAAGATGGTTTGTTTCATTGCCTTTTACTCATAGTAATATGTTTAGTTGCCTTACATGAATTATTTTCGAGTAATCTGAATGTGGTTTCTCTCTTCTGCAGGCTTTTTCTGTCCTGCCTTAGCAAAAGCTGTGAAAACAATGAAGAAAGGCGAAAAGGTCCTTTTGAATGTAAAGCCACAATGTGAGTACTTTGGCTATATGCTTATATGCTAATGGTTCGTTTTGTTACACTATTTGACTGTTTTCACGAGACATGGAATTTAACGGCTATAATTTTTATAGATGGATTTGGTGAGGTGGGCAGACCGGCTGTGGGAGATGAAGTTGCAGTACCTCCCAATGCATCCCTTGAGATTACACTTGAGTTGGTCTCCTGGAAAACAGTTTCTGATGTTACGAAGGACAAGAAAGTCCTGAAAAAGACCTTAAAGGAAGGGGAGGGGTATGAGCGCCCAAATGATGGGTCAGTAGTTCAAGGTAATATGAGGACTACAGTAAAATTTAGGCTATAATGTTATATTCCTTAATTTTGTGAAAACTCAAAAGTTTTTGTGTTGTTGTGTCTGCCAGTTAAACTTGTCGGGAAGTTGCATGACGGCACAATCTTCACAAAGAAGGGCCATGATGATGAACCATTTGAATTCAGGATAGATGAAGGTAAACTAACAGAATTATAACTTGTTGACCACTCTGTGTACTTATACTGGTTCTAGTTATGATTCAAGTATGGATACTTAAGAGTGGAGTTGTTGAGCAGAACAAGTGATTGATGGACTTGATAGAGCTGTGAAGAACATGAAGAAAGGGGAAGTTGCTCTGGTGACCATTCAACCAGAATATGCTTTTGGGTCATCTGAATCTGCACAAGATTTGGCTGTTGTTCCAGCAAATTCAACGGTGTATTATGAAGTGGAGCTGCTTTCCTTTGTCAAAGTGAGTATGATATGTTTCCCTCGTGACAATTGGAATTTCCTGCTTGTGAAAAAGTTGGACTTAACTTACGTTACTGGCCGCAGGAGAAAGAATCTTGGGACTTGAACACCCAGGAGAAGATAGAAGCGGCTGGGAAGAAGAAGGAAGAAGGCAATGTGTTATTTAAGGCTGGTAAATACGAAAGGGCCTCAAAGAGATATGAAAAGGTATACTTAGTGGACTTGTGCTCTGGTTTAGATGTTACGAACTTTTACTTTGACATGTACAACATCTCACAAAAACCTTCTATTTTGGTGTCAGGCTGTGAAGTTTATTGAATATGACTCTGCTTTCAGTGATGAGGAGAAGCAGCAATCAAAGATGCTGAAAATCACTTGCAATCTGAATGATGCGGCATGCAAGCTTAAACTTAAAGAATACAAGCAGGCCGAGAAGCTCTGTACAAAGGTGTGCCTTGCTGATATCCCACATCTCATGTGACGTGCATGGCTGGTTGGTGTACTTTCTGTTCTAATGTGTGAGAGCTCTGATATGCAGGTTTTGGAACTTGACAGTCGGAATGTGAAGGCCTTGTATAGAAGGGCACAAGCATATATCCAACTTGTTGATTTAGACTTAGCAGAGCTGGATATCAAAAAGGCCCTTGAGATAGACCCAGACAACAGGTCTGTTTCACTGTCAATTGATGCTAAATGGAGTTTTCCTCATGCTGCTTCTTATTATGATTTTCGTTTATAGGACGAGACTTCAATGTCTGTACCGCTGATGTTAATGCGGATTTTGTCTCTGTATTCAGGGATGTGAAACAGGAATACAAGGTTTTGAAGGAGAAAGTGAGAGAGTACAACAAGAAGGATGCGCAGTTTTACGGAGCTATATTCGCGAAAATGAACAAATTTGAACAAGTGAAATCAGCTGTAAGTTGATTTCGTGTTGAATTAATTCGCTTCTGGAGTTGAAGTGCCACTTTCCATTACTGATGTTTTGTGTTCGTTTGTGTGGTTTATTTTATATGGACTTGCAGAGTGGAGGAGCCAAACAGGACCCGGTGCCAATGACCATTGACAGCAAGGCATAAACATAATCCTTCCCCGTCTTTTCTATCATGTAATTGAGACAAACTTGAGGTTGTGGCTTTTTGAAAATTAATAATGCAAACCTCAGATTTATTGTACAACGAACGCATACTTTTATTTAATAACGTAAAATGATCGCATGTAAGACAGTTGCTTGTTCAATTTTCGCGTTTGTGTTATGGTTAGTGGCAGCATGTAGGTATAATGTTGATCGAATAAAGCAACGATAATTCCTTTCGGACTGGTCTTGTTGAACTTAAGCATGCCTAAATTAGTTGGAAAAGCAAGCAGAAAGCTGCAAACCAATCAACCGCACAGAAGTAGAGTGGGAACTATAATTGGCTATGGTCTGACAGCTTTTATCCCACATTCCTTCAACCCATTCAAGAAATAAATAAATAAAGTGACCTTTTTGTACAAGCGATATTAGGGTGTACATAGGGCATTGTTCTTAACAATTTGAGCTATAAGTCTTCGCTTAATTGCAAAAGAGATATTCGGGTGTATAGAAGGCATTGCTCTTAACTATTTGAGTTACAAGTCTTTGCAAGTTGCAATTAGGCGAGTTATGGTTAGGATTTGTTTAACATATACAAAAGGGAACGATGCTATCCATCTCTTGAAAACATGTAGTGAGGGAATCTTACCAAATATAATGCCTACAAATACAAATGAGTATATTGTTGTTTTCAATTTGTCTAAATGAAGAGTGAATAATTGTTCATACCAAATACAGTAATACATAACATGCCATGCCATCATAGATTTCATATTGTTCAATGAATACTATTCCTACGTTTGTGTTTTTCAAAACAATCATTCATAAAAAAAAGTTCCGTACATATCTTGAACTCCCTTACTGACGTCGAATGAAGTGCATAGGTTTCCATAGGCCGATCTACACACGCCCAATATAAATGTTTGTGCTTTTTGTAGGTTTCCATATCTCAATTAGGTATGAGCAATGTTAACTCTTCAGGATTGAATTTGTATTGATCGAAATTGAATGGGAATGACTCTAGGATTTGTTGTAACGTAGTGTATAAAAATATTATAGGCAATGCATGGCAAACACTAAAAGGTAATTAAATTATTTTGAATCATGAACATCTGACCTCTTAGTAATTTTTTGAGTAATGATCGTCCTGCTGTTGCCAATTATTTTGGGTTGTTGTTCTCTTTATGGGTAATTAAATTATATTTGAATCATAAACATCTAACCTCTTGGTAATTTTTTGAGTAATGGTCGTCCTGCTGTTTCCAATTATTTATTTGGGTTGTTCGCTAGATGGGTAATTAATTTAGAAAAGTGCAAAGTTTGTTAAGTTAGAATAAGGATAAATCAAGAAAAAAAATTTCGCTCTCATAATAATGTCATCAAACAAATAAAGAATTAACTATAGTTAAACTTATGAACATATTTTTAGAAATGGTGATGAGGGTACACCTTGGATTAAAGTAGCGAGCAAAAATGCTCCCGCCTATTAGGGTCGTATCCCCACAAAAATCCTTCCCCATCAAAAAAAATTGTCATCTCCACCATGGGCTTTCTCATTCACGTATAACCAACAAAAGTATAAACCTAATTGAGCTAGCCCAAAACTAAAATAGTTCATTTATCTTATGTTAATTACAAAAGATTTCCTTGAGTTAAACCTATATATATAAAGGCACTATAAAGCAAAATGTCATTCTTGTTATATTTTCGAATAACCCTAAAATTGCTGGCTTTTATTTTTTATTTTTTTTTTTCAAAACATAACAATCACATTTTAAAGGGACAAATATGTAAAATAATAGTTTATTTTAATATATAAAAAATTAAGAAAGAAAAGGAGCTTTCATATTTAACAATAGTTTTCTATATAAAAAAATTAAAAGAAAAACTTATTGGCATGTCTGACGTCACGCGCATGTTGAGAGACTTGTTGACTGAAAAATGGTTATGTCCTTTTCCCACGTAACTTTGTGATTTTGTTACCTTGGTATGCTATGACTTGGTAGTAGTTACACAGTAAGATAGCAAACGCTCGGTAAGTCCTAGGTACAGTGTAATATCGGCGAAGACTCTCTAATGCTTAAGTAACGGTTTAGTAAGTTTGAACTACAGATCAATAGGCGTATGCCGTTAGTTCGATTGATTACCTCCAGTGAGATGGTTGCCCTCTTTTATAGGCCTTGGGAGGTGTGCATTTTACTTAGAGTTTCGATGTGGGACTCGGACATTGATTATGTGACTGCCACGTGATCCGAATGCCAAGATTGCACTAATAGAGCGATCGGTAGGTAAGATGCCGAAGCTAGGTGCCGAAGGCTCCCATAGCTCCAGCTTGGTCCACGTGTCAAATGTTTATTGGCTGTTCATTTTGGTATAAACAAGACTAATACAGTACAAGCACATGAATGTAATATCTAATGCATGAGACTGGCTAGTACAAATGGTTGATCCAATATCTAATGCATGACTGGCTAATACAAATCGTTGATCCAATATCTAATGCATATGCATGGCTACAACGTTATTTTTTTTTATGTCAGCTATTACAAACATGGCTTTATTTCACTTGTGTTACTTATTGGTACACTCAATTGTAGAAAATTCACATATACAGATTCCTACAATTGGTACACTCAATTGGTAATTGAATGCTAAGATGAAGTGAACATATGAAGCTACCCATCACACCCTAGTACACAATTTATTTAACTTTTGTTTGGAAAAATGAAGTGTACACAAAACTGACACTTTTCTCCATCTAACAAGAAACTTTCGAGTTAAACCAAAACTATTGAGAAGTGTTTTTGCTTTCTACAGCCATAATAAGTCACTTTCAAACAAACCCTAAATTACTCTAATTTACAGGGAGGGATTTGAACTTGAAGGCAGAGGGGCGAGTTCATTGCCCTCGCCATTGGCACTTCTACAACACCACCAAAAGATCCAAAAAAGCCGTTCAACATAATGGTTGGCAAACCATCATTCCAAAAATATCATACCATCAGGCGAAATATATTAGCTTCACTATAAATATACTACACAGATAATAGAGGGAAGATTTGCTGACTTATTTCCTGTAAACTTAGGATGGCTTTGGTTTCACCAAAGTTGCATAAAGACGAGAAACTTTCATGCTTTTTATACCCTTGGGAACATTGATTAAGAGAACTTTATTGAGCTGGAAGCATAACTCAAATGATATTTCCCGACTTTGCTAAGTAAAACAAGTTCAAAATATTCGTATAGTCAATTCCACAGCAGCCATCTGCATCACCAACAAAGCCACAGTCCTGCTCTAACCTAAATCCTGAAGCCTTGGTGCTAGCTTTCACATATGAGTAAACAGGATGAGAAATGGGTTGGTTAACTTTGCAGGATTGTAAACTATTTTGGACTGTTATGCTTAACAGTTAAGACATTTAACTCATGCCTATGTTTTGACTTGAATCCGGATCACAACTAGCTCCTGGCCAAATTGTGCTTGATCACTAGTTCTTTAGTGTTCCAGCAGGGTCTTAAGCAAGCACCTTGCTGTTCGCATACTGATATTTATCACTAGTAGTGACTCCTCTCCTTAGTGGGTCTTTCTATAACTCCTTGGTGCCTTTCCCAATTGCAAATCTTAATAGTGATCATGGCTAGTGGATCTCTCATGGCGACGGGACTTGTGCCGCTTGTGAGAACGATCATCCCTATCCCTCGAGGTCCTCTTGTGAGAGCGCTCTGCTCTGTCAACAGAGCTCCTGTTGCGATGGTGTTCTGTCTCAACAGAGCTCCTTTTGAATGAATGGTCCTCTGGGTCCATAGATCTTTTGTGAGACCTTTCTTCCTTCTCCACAGGACTGCTTTTGCGCATGTTCGCCCCCTCTCCATGGACCTTTTATGAATACCTTCCTCCCTATCCACAGAGCTCCTTTTCCTTCTGGGTGGGGATGGGACCTACAAACATAAATAAGAAACAAAGACTCTGACAGAAGTTTCGGAGTAGAGATCTGGTAATGCTCCAAAACTAAATTATCTAGACTGCTTTGAGCAGTTGCTACTATATGCTGCAGAAATTGGGAACAAGAATATACATTCATGAGGAACCATACATGTACTCCACTAGTGTAGAAACTATAAATATACGTATGTATATATGTTATTTCAAAAGTTAATTAATTTGTATCTAAATATCAAATGTTTAGTTGAGCTGAGATTGTAGCAAATGCAGGTTAGTATGCACCTAATTTATGACGAACCATACATGGCTAACAGGGCCAAAAGAAAAATACCTGATAGCGTGACATGTATCTTCCTTCTGGAGGAGGTGGGATCCCGAGTCTCTCTAAATCATCATATGGGATTGAACGCCTGGGTACCCAGAAAAATAAAAGGTTTAGAGTCATTAACACCGCAAACAAAAGCACAATGCAACTTTCCATAACAAAACTATAAAAGAATAAAAATGTACATGTATGGCCTCAGAACCCTAGATTATCTCTGCCTAAGCTGAACTTCTAGCCCCTGGTTACACTTTAACCAACCTTGCTTGCTAAGGGAGTTAATAATTAATGCTCCAGTGGCTTGCCACAGATACAGGGTAGAATGCAAACTGAGAATCTTTTCACTTAGTTCTTCCTCTTCCCAAGAACTAGTAGTCCTTCCCATCATGTTTCTTGCCCATTAAATATTTAAATAGGATTTTTAAGGCACTATGCCTACACTTCAAACAAAGAATAAATCATACAAAAGGAGTAAGTTCCTAAAACCATTTTAGTACAACAGTAAGTCTGAAACTCTTCTGTCCTCTTCTAACTTTTTTTTTTTGGTCAACCTCTTCTAACTTAAGGAGCATGAAAACTCTATATCTCGCAAAATGAGATAGAGCAATGAGTGTAACAACTAATTCACTACATGTTTATAGAATATGTTACATCTAATAAGGAAGTAATGCATACAAGGGAGCTCGAAATGGTCTTTCACGTCCTCCGAAACGAAGTTGTCCAGATTCCTTCTTACCACCAAGACCCCCTCCTGGTGAAAACAACAAAAATAACATGAATTTGATCTATGTAGGGTAAACTTGTAAGAAGAATGGGAATATTTAACTGACCTAATCTTCTTGGAATCCAACCTGGCATCAACTGCTGTCTGTTGTAATCAACTATAACTTCAGAATCATCAATAAAGGAATGGTGAGCTTCCTGCAAAAAAGCAACTAACTTAGACTCACCATAGACATGTTATGATATAAGCTGATCATACTTTCATAAACATTAACATCCCCACAATAAACATATGTGGTTACTCATAAGACTTGAATCTAATTTGCCACATTAGTTTGCCTATCAAGACCTGTTTTCTGTTAAACCTTCCCGAAGTTTCACTTCACACTTAAGTATAAAGACCATTTTAGAAAGTGATATCTAATTCATTCAAAGAAGCAAGGCGCCACCAATACTGTTGCATTAGGTAAACACACGTTACCTAATAGCTGTGTTTAGAAATCGAGCAGCTATGAGTGAGATGTGATGACAAGGCACGTGGATATAACTTCAAAAATATTTTATTAGCTAACCAAGCTAACAAGTTGGTGAAATTAATGTTCAATAGCAACTTTCAAATTTTCCCTATTTTTATTTTCCTCAAACTTCTGAATTGCCTCACCTTCCACCATATACATTACACATTAGACATTACTCTTACCATTATGAACAATACAAATTTGATCATCCAACCACAGAAAAGTGATATGCACATTTCTTTCCTCACAACAGTAGCAAGCACAGGCAAAATAATTTAAATTTGTGAGTGAAGGACATGTACATGAGAACAAATTCATGATCATTACTACAGTGTCAAAGTAGAATTCCCCAACACATAAAGATGGACACATATATGAACAAATTCCATATCATATTAAGAGTGGCTAACAAGTTGCAGCCACCTTATATGCACGCTGCATCTCCCTTTCGGTTTCATATTCAACAAACGCATAGCCGCGTGAGGCACCAGTTACTGCAAGAAAAGTAACAAGAAAGTTATGAAGGTGAACCCTCATAGTATTACACTGTCAAAAGAACAATTTTTTTGCAAACCATATGCACACGGCTAAACATTTTAAGTTTTTTTCTACAAGTAGAATAATTTATGTAAGATTAGAAATTAAGTTAAGCCTTCTAAATTTTTCAAAGCAAAATTAAGAAGCTAAGCTTACCAATGTGCCTGACCAAGCGCAAGTCCTTCACTCGACCATACTTGCTCAAAGCCTGAAAACCCAAATAGAAAATTCATTTCAGACCAAAAAATTTGCACAGCATTGGGTTTCTAACTCTAACGACGACAATTGAAGAACTTTCTTTCTCTTTGTATGCTTAACTGTCTGGGAAACCAAACACAGAGAGAGGGAGAGGGATGGAAATGACCTTGCGAAGAGATTGTTCGGTGGTGAGGTGAGAGAGGTGACCGACGAAGAGGGTGCAATAAGGATCGCCGATGAGCTTGGGATCGCCCAAGGGGTCATCTGCAAAAGGGGAAAAGAGTTATGGGGAGGAAAGTAGAAATAAGAAGTAGAGGTGGGAAGGAAAGAGAGTAAGTTTACATACAGAGGCCAGCGGAGGAGCAAAGGAAGGCTCTGTAGACAGCGTTGTCGTGAGGGAGAATGTCTGTGCCGTCTATGCTTCCCGCTTGAACCGGATGATACGCCTCCGCATAGAAAACTGAGTTTACATTTACGTTTCGCCCACTCATTTGCATTTGCTCTCTCTCTCTCTCTCTCTCTCTCTCTCACACACACACAAATTGTATTTGTATAGCAGCAATCGAAAAAGAAAACAAAAGTTCACAGCTGGGTTTCGTGAAAATATTGTTTGGGCCCATTTTGTACCAGCCCACAATTTTAGTTGTGGAATTCTCTAGACACCCTGATCTTACTCAAACCACCCTCACTCTCTCTAAACTCTCAGTTTTCCCCTCTTGCTGAAGCTACCGCCCCCACCTCCCAAAAACAAAAAATCTCAACATTGGGATGGGGTTGGGTGTTTTTCTTCTTCAATTTTCTTTGTTATTTTATTTTATTTTTAATGGGAGGTAAAATGGGCATTTCGAGTAACGAATTGCGTAGTTTGTTTTAGGAGATAGGGAGTGAATAGAATTCTCTTTTACATGAGTTTTCTGCAATCCCACTAACCTTAAAATCCCCATGTTTTTTCATGCCCTGCATCATACTTCATGCACATATCCCGCAACTTCTCATACATCAAACTTAATCCATTCGGCAACGAAATTATAGACCTAAATAAACTAAGGCAAGTTCTTCAGGCAACTTGGATAAGTGTGAAGGTGCATGGTAAATTAAAGAAGCAACATTCATCAAGATGAAGACAAGCTTGGACTGTTTGAAGACCGAAAGTTCACGAAGGTCAGCAAGTCCATGAAAATGAATTGGCGTGGAAAGATATTTCGAAACCTACAGATAAAATTTTGTAATCTGTAAAAGAGGTTCCAATCTGTAGCTACAAGTTGAATTTTTGCAGGCTGCACTCTAGCATCTCAAATCCAGTTAACTGAATCCCAGCAAATCAATCACCATTGTTGATGAACAAGATTTCAATGCTTCAAAACGCCAATTGATTGCCACAAGATATATAGAGTTCATAAAACTCTGGTTTGAAATGTAACAAAATCCACCAAACTCTACATTGACTCATCCAGTAAATTACTTTTGACTAGCACAATAAAAATATCAAATAACAATAAAAGACCCAGCTCGGTCAGCAAAATTGTCAAAATCTTCTAAATCTGGAATACCAGAGATGCCTAGAAAACTTGAAAGACTTGCATTAGCACAGGCAACCAACATGTATGTCCCTAGACAAATGAAAAGGTTCAAACTAAAACAAATCTCATGCGAAACCAAAAGGGACAAAAGTCCGGTCAATGAAGTGTTTATGCAGCAGCACCGGCACCCTTTCCCTTCTTCCTCTGGAGCTTCTTCATGTAAAACTCCAGTTCCTTACCTTCCAAGATGTACCTGATAAAATATGAAAGATACAAAATAAGATGATGCAAGAAAAAGTAAAATTGAAAATATTAACACGAGGTATTAGACTCACCCATCAGCTCTGCCACATTGGCCTGGACGGGAAGATATGCAAGCAAGCAATCTCCCACCCCCAAACTGCTCTTCAATATGGGCGTCCAGGGTGCGACCTTGCTGACGCTTCTCAAGCTTTCTCGCAACATGGTTACTCTTCTTTGCTTCCTCTGTAGTTGCTTCTCCCTCCTGCTTATACATATATGAGATGAAAGTTGTTGGTAATTAGCCTACAACATGCATTCCTATAAGCAAAAACACATAAGATACAAACTATGCTTCTGCGAAAACCATGGACAGGCACATATGAGTTTGGTGAGAAACTAGGGTAGAGCAAAAATCAATATGCATTCAATTTTACCACCAACAAATTGGACTGTAAGATTTGACATCATTAACACTTCTCACTGCTCCGACAACACAATTCAAGAACCATGTGCAGGTAGAAGTCAAAATGCAATAGGAAAGAAGTGACTGGCCTTATTTTTCAAACCAGGTTGTTCTAAAATGACAATGATGATAACTAGGAAAGAGCAAGGGCTAAAGTTTATCCTGACCAATAACCAAAAATTTACAAGAGGTAAACTGAATTCGAGACACGAAAATCCTTAATAAAATCATACAAAAAAAATATGGCAAATAAAGGTATTCACAAAACAATTACCTCTGGGGTATCCTTCTTAGCAGCAGCAGTCTTCTTCTTTCTGCCAATTTCAACTCCGTAATGTTGAAGGTACCATTGCTTAAATGGAGCTGCATCCACCTGGACAATGGCACTTTTCACCAGAGTTTGCGTTCTAACAAGTTCATTGTTTGAGGCATTGTATACAACATCCAGGAGACGGGTTTTACGAGTAACAGCTTCACTACCCCATGAGAAGTTACCAGTATCCAACCTGAGAGCTCTCCACTTCACATTGCCTCCCCGCACACGGATTCGCCTAACAGTCTTGTTGCTTGAAAGCTTAGTATTTGCAGGCTGACGACCGAGCTCATACCTGGATAAATCAAAAAGATTGAAAACAATGAGAAAAAAAATAATCCACAGTTGGTGCACCATGCAAATTTCAACTTAAATCCTCAAACATTCAGGCAAAATCAACAATCTTAGTTCTTAGAAATCCATGAAGCATAAATAATTGATGTTAATTAGGGTTTGTAATTCTCCAGATGATTAAATATTTGAGTACAGAACCAAATGGCAATTACTCTGGATTTCCCATTCTAGGCAATGTCACGTAGCGTGAGTTCTCTCAGAATAGGTAACGTGAGTATCCCTCCCAAAGAGATTCAAAATCCAAACTGATTATTTAAGTTATTTTAGGCAACTACTCAAACATTAGAGAGATTCTTATAAGGTTGATGGACATACAACTGAACTGTCAACCCAAGGACAGAAACCGAGTTTATAATCTCAGGGTCATATCACATTGTTTTTACTGATATCACTGCCTGAAATGGTGGCCCAAGAATATCAATGGGAAAGCACGTTAAGGGGACTAACAAACTCCCAAATTCATTAACAGCAACAAAACAAACCATAACAAAATGAACATTGTTTTATCTACAACAGTTGTAAACCTAGATAAGGTAAACTGGATGGAGCCAACTACAAATATCAAACCTAACAAAAAAACAAAGGTCAAAATGGATGAACAAAAACTAAAATCAACAATACGCATATCATTGCATGCAAAACAGAATAACAAACAAAAAAGAATACCAATTTAAGAAGGCTTAGTTTTGGGCCAGAGTAAAAGTACTAACAATGGCTGAAAACATCCGTTTCATTCACTAGCATTATCTCTAACCACATCAAAACAATCGAACAGCATAACATAGATACAGAATACATTCTATAAGACAAAAACTAGTCATGATTTCAGCAAAGAAATCAGTAAGTAGTGTAGCAATCACCAATAAACCAGAGATCAAGACCGATATAAGAAACGAAGACCAAATCAAAAACCCAGTAATAATTTCCGGTTATTACCAGATCTGTAGCCTAATCGAAACAAGAATTGAAACAGGACAAACACACCGCAAACTATTAAAAATACCAAGCAAAGTATAATACAAAATGAAAAAAAAAAAAACCAAACAAAGACTCAACCAAAGAGATTAGGAAGAGAAATGGGATTGAAAGTGGAAGAGCATTTACTTTCTCTTCTTCCTCCATGCCTTCTTCTTGCCTCCAGTGGCACGTCTTTTGTGCATCGAGTCACGTGAGATACCTACAAATTATCACAGAAAAAAACCATCAGCCATTGCACGAAAAACACACAAAGAGACAGCGAGTGGGAGGGTCTGAGAGGTACCCATGGTTCCCGACTGGAGAGAGAGCTTCGGTGACTTGAGACCGCGAACGAGCTCTCTCCGCTGCGCTTCGGCTGAAGTAAACTCTCAAGCCCTCCTTCGTTTAAAAGAGGCTGGCTGTCAAAACCCTAGGGCAATAATATACGAGCATCGAGGACATTTTCGTCCTTTTAGAGTGGCTAATTTTCTTTTTTTTTTTTTTGGCTACTCTCTTTTTTTCTTTTTTGAAGCGTTTTTTATGAGGTTTGTTTTTCTATGAATTATTAATTAGTCTTTTTATTTCAATTAGAAAATATTCCTTTTGTTTATCAATACTTTTGTTGGATTTTTGTTTATCAGTTGGAATTCAAAAATAACCTATTAGGTAACTCCTAAAAGAAAGAGCATTTGTTTTTTTAAAATATATATATACAAATGATATTGGGGAAGGTGGGCTTTTTACAACTACAAGTCAAGGTTCGACACATGAGATTATTGATCTGTAAATCTTAGTTATTTTCCACTCAACTAGCCTCGTTGGCATTTGTTTGCACCCACTAATTTATTGAACTCACATGTCAATTTCACTCTTTCAATTTTATTAATAAGTTATTATAAACTAGTTTCACCATCATTTCTTTTTTAGTTTTCAATTTCAATTTTCACTTTGAAAATTGAAAATTAAAAACATGTTTAGTAATCATTTTCCTTCTTTTTTTCTTTCATAGTGAAGGTAATTTTTTTATATTAAAAAAAATTCATTTTTTGGTCACTCTTTCTCATTAACCAATTCTACATCATCATACATGTATCGCACTCTAGTCCCAAATCTCGTTATATGGGACCTTTCAACTTGGACATGGTCACTCGACTCTTGCATTTGGCCACAGACCTAACTGGAGCCTTGGGACCCTCAAACTCACCTAAGGCCATCTCTAGTTATAGGGCTAAATGTAATCCAAGGCTAAAAATTTAGCCCTCCAAAATATTAATTAAACTACTATTTAGAGACAATATTTCATATATGTGACCACATTTAAAAAAGAAAAAAAAAAAAAGGGTTTCAATAGTCTGATCTCCAACGGTCATGATCAAGAATTTTTTTTAAACAACACTTGAAAACATTTAAAAAGGTGACCACATTTATAAAAATAATAAAATAATAAAAAATAAAAAAGAGGATGGGTTTCAATGGTTTGACCTTCAATAGTCATGACCAATAATTTTTTATACTTTTTTCTTAAACAACACACCAACTGAAACATTTAAAAAGGCTTTTAAAAATATATATGCTTTAATGTTGGTTGTTAAAAAGCAAATGCATGGGGTCCACAAAAAATTTGGCCTATGCTAAAGCTAAACTACATTTGGCACAGGTTGGAGGCTAAAAGGCCAAATGTGGCCCTCCAAATTTTGGCCAAAATTTTGTTTAGCACATGACTAGAGATGGCCTAAGGACCTTTAGATCCAAAACACCAAAATTCCATTGTGACTTTGAAAAATGTTACAAATTCTTTGTACCATGTACTTTCATTTTATAACATCAAGTTCAGTTGACCTAATGAAATTTCATTTCGTTGTTTCAATGTCACATAAATAGGTGTTACTTCAAAGTTTTTATTATTACTCAACTAAGTTAGATTTCAAATTAGGATACAAGGCTCAAACCTTGAGAAAGTGGACCCACCTATTTCCTCTCGACCACTCCACAATGACTATTAGACTCAGGCACATGGCACTAAAAAAATAACAAAAACTTAAAACAATTAGCAAACAAGTTTCAAACATCTTTCATGTTATTTTTTATTTGAAAACTGAAAACAGTTACCAAACAAGTTTATTGTTCTTAATTTTTTACAAATGAAAACTGAAAATGGATAACTAAGGGCCCGTTTGATAACCATTTCAATTTTAGTTTTTAGTTCTCATTTGTGTTTTTTTTACTAGAGTATAGAGGAAAATGAGAGTGATGAAGAGTTTGAGAAGGGAGTGTTCACCCCGTTTTGTGTTTACTTCTAAGATTGAAGGGCAAAGTTCCCCACTGCCTTGGAAACTATTGAGTGGTCAACAAGACAGCTTTTTTTGGTGTATGAGTGTGCCATTGCTAGCAGTGAAGACTCTAGCAGACTTCTTCTAGAAAATAGATAGCTTGCGCCCCAAGTTACTGATTTCTAAAACAAACGATTGTGAATTTGGGTGAGGAATATCTCCCAAGTAAGTTCTTTTCATGCCTCAAGCTGGTGAGGACTTTCATAATTTATCTTAGTATAAAAACGATTGTTCTGGCGAATAGTTAATAAAAATTGGTATTTTAGGCGAGCGCCCTTTACAAAACTACAAACATACATATCAATGCTAGGAAGGTTAAAGACAACTGGAACTCCATTTATGCCTGGATAGAGGACTCTGATCCAGGCTGGACATGCAAATATCTGGGTGAACTATCAACAACTTCAACTGCTAAGCTTCAGCTACAAATCGATACCAAAGTTCAAGTTTGGCAGAGCTTTAATCTACTTCAAGCTTTGGGAGGCTTTTGGCGAGCGGTGCATCTTCTTGGTTTGAATGGGCGAAGTGGCTGTTCTTGAGGATTTATTGAGCTAGAGACTGCACTGTGAGATTTGTTGAGGTTTTCATGTTTGGGAAAACTCAAACTCTGCTTGTTTTGGCTTTGTTGAACCAAATTTGTAACGAGAGAGATCTCGTTTTGAATAGTTAAGTCTGAACTTTGGGAAATCTTATCTAAAGCTAGTTTTTCTTGGAGTTCAAGTGAGCTTTTGGTTGATTTTTGAGTTGTTTGTTTGATTGATGAATTGAGTGTAAGATTGATTGTGTTTTTTGTGCCCTGTTCACTCCCTCTTATATTTATATAAAAAAATGCATAGGGGCAGGGTTTTCTTTCTTTTAAAATAATGGGCGGCAAGTCTTCTCAAAGATCTACAAAGAGATATAAGAGAGGGAAGATTTTTAATTAAATTCTGGCAGATAAGCTTTCATCAATCAATCTTAGAGATCACTTCCCTATTTTTAAGATAAAGCCTAATTCTTTTTCCCAATTTAACTGCCCCTTGTGAGATTTCAACCGTGATGGTTAGTTCGATTTCCCAGATGAACAACTCTCTATCCTCCTGCTTATCTCCTTTTTGAAAATATGGCATGCGTATCTCTTGAAAGGATGGTGCCTCCTTGGAGTGAAATCAATATTTTTGAATATATAAGAAGGATTTTGATCTTCTGGTGGCAGAAATTTAGAGAAGTCCTTTTGCCACTGACCTGCTTTAATTAATTCTCAATCAACTCAATTGAGTTTGTTGACTTTTCCATTATGGTAGTCACGTGGGTTCTGAAAATGGGTCTCTTCCTTTTTCTTTTAATCATGCTGGGCCCATTCGATTTGCTGGAGCCCAAGGTGTTACTTTTCTTTTGGGGCCCAAGTTTGCTTGCTACATTTTGATGAGTCTTGGGCTGGGCCTCTCTGGACTTTGGGCTTTGCCTTCCGTTTTGCAAAAGCCCAAACTGCTTGAGTCATGTAGCTTTTATTCTAGGCCTTCTTCGTGTTGGGTTGGGCGCATTCAATTTAGGCCCAAACAGGGAGAATGGGAGGAAGGAGTAACAAAAGTGAAAAATAAAAACTTGAAAGTGAAAACAATTTCAAATAAAATTTTATTTTTAGATTTTGTTTTCACTTTTGTTACTCCTCCCTCCTATTATTCCCTCTCAATCTCATCTTCACTCTCATTCTTGTGACAATTGTATAGACAATATTAATATATATTTGAGTCTGTGTCTTTTAAGGGTAGTTAGGTCTTTTACTTATCTAGGGCATCTTTATATGCCTATATATTGTAAGCTTACAGCTGCTGTATATATTATTGTTTGTGAAAATATTGGCATTCTCTATACCTTGAATTGTTCACATGGTATCGAGCAATCTTCTGGTTGCTGCTGTTTTTGTTCTTCCCCCTATGCCTTCTTGATTCGTGTTGCTTTGTGTTTCCTTGTTGATTTGCTACTGCGTTTTCTGGTGTTGTCTACTCTTGTCTTCTTGGTTTTTCATCTATTTTGGTTTCCGCTGCTTTTGGTTCTTGTATCTTCTATATTGTTTTCCACATGGCTAGTGAAAAAGATGATTCTCTTCAAGCAATCAGCGTCAAATTGCATGGTGCTAATTATTTTTATTGGGCCTATGTTATGAAGAACTTTCTAATGGGAAAAGGAATGTGGGGTTATGTATTTGGCGATATTGTTGTCCCATCTGATAAAAAAGCAGAAAAGTATGCTAATTTGTTGAGTACGTGGCAGATGCAAAATTCTAAAATCATCACTTGGATCAATAATTCCGTGGACATCTCGATTGGTATGCAACTTGCAAAATTTGGTACATCTAAGGAAATTTGGGAACACTTAGAAAGATTGTACAAGAGATCCAACTTTGCTAAACGTTATCAGTTAGAAAGTGATCTTTGAGCCACCAAACAAGGAGATAAAAGCATTCAAGATTTTTATAATGTTATGACTGGACTTTGGGATCAACTTGCACTGTAGAACCTTACGGACTTAGCTCTATTGATCTTTATTGTACATACAAAGAAGAGCAGCGCCTTGTTCAATTTCTCATGGCTCTCCGAGATGACTTTGAAGCACTTCGTGGTTCTATTCTTCATCGTAATCCCCTTCCTTCTATTGATTATGTTCTCAATGAATTATTAGCTGAAGAGGTTCGCTTAACATCCCATCTTGTACAGGTCTTCTTCCTTTGCCAAACAGACAGTCTTTGCTGCCCAATCTCGGTCCTTTCATTCTTCACAAAATAAGCCACGTCCTAGAGTTGCAGCTGATGAATCGCCTTTTGCAAAGAAAAAGGTCATTGAAATCTCAATGTCCTGTACTCTTTAATAAGAAGTCCCAACCACAGCAAGTCTTCCCACTCAAACGATCTCAACAGCATTGTTTCATCCCATCGCGAATCTTCCTTGATCCTACAGTGTCACATTAGAGCAATTTGAAGCTTTGTTCTACCCATCGACCTAATGCCTTGTCCATGATTTCCCATTCTTGGTTTGCCTTCCTCATCTTCTTCAGGTATATCCCCATCCACTTGGATCTTTGACTCAGGCGCTACACATCATATGACTAGTGATTTGTCATTGTTTACTTCATTGTCTTCTTTGTCCACGTCAATTTCTGTTTTGACTGCCAATGGCACTTCTATGTCATTGGCTGTATCAACTCTATCACAACTTCTAGCCTATGTCTATCTGATGTCTATTATATTCCTCAACTCACCTTGAATTTGATTTCTATTAGTCAATTATGTGCTTCTGGCCATGTTGTTCAATTTTCTTCTACTTAAGTGTTATGTACAGGATCCTCACTCCAAGAAGGCGATTGGGACAGGCCATAGAGGGAGGATTATATGTGTTGGAGAAGCTCCAGATTCCTGCCTTGGTGGCTTCGTCTATTGATTTGTTGTCTTTCTATCTGAGTCCTAAGTCGTCTAATTTTTATCTTTGGCATTCTCGTCTTGGTCATGTCTCTGGTTCTCGTTTGAAATATTTGGTTTCTACAGGAGCTTTAGGCAATTTCAATTGTCATGACATTTCAGATTGTAGTGGGTGTAAACTTGCCAAATTTTCTGCATTACCTTTTACTAGAAGTTCCTCTATTTCTTTAGCACCTTTTGATTTAATCCACTATGATGTATGGGGCCCAGCTCCTATTTCTAGTAAAGGGGGCGCTAGATATTATGTTTCATTTATTGATGACTACTCTCGTTATTGTTGAATTTATCTTATGAAACGCCGCTCTGATTTCTTTACTATCTTTCAAAATTTTCGCGCCCTTGTTCATACACAATTTTCTACTGTCATTAAATATTTTCGGTGTGACTTGGGTGGTGAATATACCTCTCATGCTTTCACTGACTTGCTTGCTTCAGGATGGTACCATACACCAATTCTCTTGCAATTGCCACTCCTGAACAAAACGGTGTTGCCGAAAGGAAACATCGACATATTGTTGAAACTGCTAGGTCTATGTTGCTTTCTGCTGATGTCCCAAAAGTTTTTTGGGGTGAAGCAGTTCTGACTACCAATCATGTGATTAATCGTATTCCCACATCTCTTACCTCTGGTATATCTCCGTTTGAAAGATTGTATGGTAATAGTCCTGATTATTTCTCATTGAAAGTGTTTGGTTGTACTTGTTTTGTTCTTCGTCCTCCTCTTGAACATACAAAATTATCTGCTCGCTCTGCTATGTGTGTTTTTCTTGGTTATGGCGAAGGACAAAAAGGTTATCGTTGTTATGATCCTAGTGCACAAAAATTGTATGTCTCTCGTCATGTGGTTTTTCTTGAGCATATTCCTTTTTTCTCCATTCCTACTAGTTCTCCTACTTTATCGAATTCTGAGCTCATGTATATCGATCCTTTTTCACCTAGTAATGATGATTTCTCTTATTCTGACAATGTTAACATTTCTCCTGTTTCTAGTTCCCCTTCTAATCCTTGTGTTACTTCTCCTCCTATTACTCAAGTGTATTCTCGCAGGAAACATGTCATCAGTTCTGACACTAATAATCCTTCTTCTCCTTTGGTGCCTGCTTCAACTTCTATGGATGTGGATCCAGATTTGAGATGAAGGATTTAGGTCCCTTACGTTATTTCCTTGGCATTGAAGTTGCATCTTCTCCTAAAGGTTATCTCCTTTCTCAGTCTAAGTATGCCGTGACGTTCTTCAAAAGCTCAGTATTACAGATACTAGAGTGGCTGATACGCCTCTTGAGCTCAATGTGCGTTATTCTCCTTCTGATGGTACCCCTTTGGATGATCCTACTCTTTATCGCACTATTGTTGGGAGCTTGGTTTATCTCACTATTACTCGCCCTGATATTGCCTATGCTGTTCATATTGTTAGTCAGTTTATCTCTTCTCCCACTACTCTTCACTGGGCTGCTGTGATTCGTATTTTACATTATCTTCGAGGGACATTGTTTCAAAGCTTATTGCTTCCTTCCACCTCCACTTTGGAGCTTGAGCCTTTTCTGATGCTAGTTGGGCTAGCGATCCTTTTGATCGGAAATCTACTACCGGTTATTGCATTTTTCTGGGTGATTCTCTTATCTCCTGGAAGAGTAAGAAACAATCCGTTGTTTCTTGTTCTTGATGAGGCTGAGTATCGTGCTATGGCCTCTACTGCTGCTGAAATTGTTTGGCTTCGGTGGTTGCTTCAAGATATGGGTGTTTCTCTCTTTATGCCTACTCTTATGTATTGTGATAATAAAAGTGCCATTCAAATTGCTCACAACTCTGTCTTTCATGAGCGCACAAAGCACATCGAGTTGGACTGTCACTTTGTTCGCCATCATTTCCAGCAAGGCACTATCTCTCTTCCTTTTGTCTCCTCCACCATGCAATTGGCCGACTTCTTCACCAAGTCTCACACTCTTGCTCGCTTCCGCTTTCTTCTTAGCAAACTGTCGATGCTTAATATTGTAACATCGTGAGTTTGACAGGAGGTGTGACAATTGTATAGACAATATTAATATATATTTGAGTCTGTGTCTTTTAAGGGTAGTTAGGTCTTTTACTTATCTAGGGCATCTTTATATGCCTATATATTGTAAGCTTACAGCTGCTGTATATATTATTGTTTGTGAATATATTGGCATTCTCTGCTTCTGCTTGAATTGTTCACAATTCTCACTTCCATTCTTTATATTTTCCTTCTATACTCTGGCATAAAAAATAAAAAATGAAAACTAAAAACTAAAATTGAAATGGTTATCAAACTCATGCTATATTTTTCCTTTTTTTCCTCCCAAAATTTGAAAGTGTAATCAATAGGAATTTCTCATCTTCATTCCACTTAAAAGTAGGTTCGTTCATATTTTTACTTGGCATTGTGCATACACATGTTGACACTTATCGTGCCCATGATGTGGAGGCCTCTTTGATAATGTCGCTTGATCGTTTTACACCTCTCAATCCTTGGCATAGATGAGTTTCAAACCATGGTTTATTCGTGTGTCACTTTATTTTCTTCTTTTGTCTATCTTGGTGGATAAGAGCTTTTATTGATTGATGTTAAAAAAAATTATTGCTTTTAGGTGTCTCGTTGGGCTAGGCTAGGCCCTTGCGTTTGTTCGTATCTAGTCTCCTCAATTTCTCTTGTAGATGCTTCTATTAACAACCAATATGATTCTTATTGCACTCAAGGTCTTCGAAGAGAGCTGTGTTATTAGAGTGCTCAAAGCAAGCTGCAAGCCGAGATACGTTAGTATGGAATAATATCATAGAATTTCGGTCATATTTTGTTGGTTTAAGTGATCAGAATAACAATTAATAAAGGAGACATTCGTATTTCATAGTCAAATATGAAATTACAGTGAAAGATGATGTTCATAATTATGATGTTTTCATTAATTAAGAAGGAAAGTTGGCGATGGTTTCTTTGGGAAAACCATGGGAGCTTTTGTCTTTTGATGTTCTTGCTTTTAAGATGTTCCTGGTTTCTTTGGGAACACCATGGCACCTTTTGTCTTTTAATGCTCTTGCTTTTAAAATGTTCCTGATTTTGCGTGTCTTGTTGGGCTAGGTCATTCGAGTTTGTTATTGTTTCTTCCAAATTTTCCAATCTGCTACTCATTTACATTAAAACAAATCAAAATAATTTCATAAAAATTAGAAAGAAAAAAAAAACTCAAGATCATTGTTTTATTTTTATTTAAAATTAATACATCAGATTGCACCGTATGAAATTTTGGATAAAAATTGGATGCCCAGCGATTATGTTTTAAAACAAAAAAAAATTCATAATTTACAGATAACTATATATATATAATTATTGTAATTTATTTTATACCCACAAGAGCATGGACAGTCGAAATCACACAACACAAACAACAAAACAAAACCCAGAAAGGAAAAAGATTATTAAACATCCGATTACACCAAGATCATTAATTTGGTACAACAAAACCCCAATTCATTCAAGCATGAAATTAAATCAATTAGGACCATGAGGGGCAAAGTTGAGCAATTGCTTGGAATGAAGCCATGGCTTCACGACCACTTCCGAATCAAACAGCATGTGAGCCCCATTCCTGACGGCGGAGACCTTGAGATAGTATTTGATCCCAGAAACCACCTGGCTCTGCGCCTCCACCACCTCCAAGAACTGAAGCTCTCCGCCGCCGTTGCTCTGGTGGCTCTTCCGCTGCGTCCGGTTGTACTCCGCCACCGAAAACCTCCCCAACTTCTGAACCTCCTTGTTCGTCTTCACGTCTTCGATCTGCTCCCTGCCGCCGACCTTGGTTCCTCCATACCCATTTGACAAAGCGAACAGGAGGCAGATCAGAAGGGCCAAAATCGGAACTTTCATCATCTTCGGGTGTGTTTATGGGCAAAATTGGTGAATTGGGTTGATGGGTTTTTGGGTTGTGAAAAACTGAAAGATTTTGTTGTTGAGGATGGGGATTGAATTTGATGAGTTTTTGGGTGATTTGGGTGGGTTGTTATATAAGGGACTGTTTAGGCGGGGCTTCTGTGAGAAAAGGGTATGGACACGCAAAATAAGAAGGTGGATGGATTCATTTACAACACCAACGGCGTGCCGCGTCTCTTTTACAATACGCTTTAGTTTGTTTGGAAAACGACATCTTTCAAACACCTACGTGTACGCACAGTGACTGAATGAAACTCAGAAAAAGAGAGAGAGAGAGAGAGAGAGAGAGAGAGAGAGAGAGTTTTGACGGGATTCTCTTTCCCTCTCTTTAAAATTGCTTTTTTGGGAAATCAAAATTCATTTGTTGTGGCTTCCTGCTTGACAGATGACCATCTTCGCCATCTCGTAATTTCAATTTTATCAATTTTACTTATATAATTTTAAATTTTCGGGAGTTCAGTAACAAATTATAATTCTATTAAATTTGTTCTAATTCTATTCAAAATACTCATTTATGTCAACGACATGTTTTCATATTATTACGAAAGTGGATAAAACTTTATATGTATTTTTAAATTACGAGAATATCAAACTACATGAGTCAAATTGCAATACTTGAAATAACAGAAAATCACAGGAACATAGTAGAAAATCCACCCAATTACAAAGATTAAAAGTGATTTTTTTTTGGCTAAAATATGATGGTGGGGAAATTGATTTTCCTTAGAAAAATATAGAATTGAAGTGGATTTTAATAATGGAGTTGAACAATTTGTTGTGAATTTGGATGAGCACATCCACTGTTATTATTTTGATTCTTATCGTCTCGGGTTTTGCTGGCATGGCTGGCATGGCCGGGTAAGTTTTGTTTTTATGTGTGATCATCACACCGAGTCTGAGAGGGTGACACGATGGGTAATTGCATAGCGTTGTGTTGTGTTGTGGAGTGGAAAAAGAGGATTTTTTATGGGAGGAAAAAGCCAAAACGCACGGCAAATCCGTTTC
The DNA here is from genome assembly GCF_029339155.1 of Prunus mume. Classification (NCBI taxonomy): domain Eukaryota; kingdom Viridiplantae; phylum Streptophyta; class Magnoliopsida; order Rosales; family Rosaceae; genus Prunus; species Prunus mume. Next base: position 40,307,908 of record NC_142699.1, read on the forward strand.
AAAGCGTTACCTGAGGCCTTGTTTGTGGGCCGGACTAAACTGCTTTAGATTGGGCTGGTTTGGCCTTGCCTTAATTTTGAGTTTATTTAGTACAACTAAGAATTCTGTAGTGAGCGCTTAGAAGATTCCACCGTTACCATTATACAAGAATGGGAGCCCTAGGCATTACTTATTTAAGTGAATAGTGACTGCCTAGCCTCTCCTAGCAAAGTGTGTTTCCAGCAGTTTAGGCTACTACGGCAAATACTATTCATTTTGTTGTTTTTTTTTCACAACTTTGTTTACTTAAACATTTGATTTGGATAATATTTTCAGATAAGATTTTTGGGTTCCTACGTGTCAATACTATTCATATCGGATAAGATTTTTGGTTTCAAATTTCATATAAATTTCAAAATTCAAAATTCAGATAAATCAATACAACTAATAAAATAAAATACATGAATGACCACTAATTATTAAAACAAAACAAAAAAACATTGTTGAGGCCCAAAAATACAAGGGGCTAAGCCCAAATTAACCCTTAGCCCAATATGAGTGATTGGATGCAAAATAAGCTCAATCGGGATAAAAGAAAATTTATAAGAGCCGCCAACACAAGCTACAAGCTACAAATCATGCTAAACAAGTACGTGCAGAAGGAGCCGAGAACATACCGATATTACTAAATCACGCTCACATGCTCATTCGGTGTTACTTGGCCCAACTATAGCCTATCACGGCATAATAAAACTCCAAGCACGAGCATAGAAATCATGCGCATTCTAATACCAAGCTACGTCACGAGCTTAAGTGGACCTAAGCCACAAAATTAACCGGGGCTTACTGAGAAGGTTGTGGTATGGAAGGAAACAAGTAATCACGGGGCCCATTGAGGTTCAAGGAACGTAGGTTTCAAAGCCACTTGAGGGCTTTGGAACTCAAGCCTGTTCCCAACCCAAGCATATGGGTTAGCATGAGAGGGAGGAGAAAAATTGACCCATGCTCTAGGAAGACACCAAAGAACCTACTAAGATATTTAGCCCACTCACATCAATAGAATTAAAACCTTTCCAGCAGCTTGACGAAAGCCTCAAACGATAGAAGCAACAAAGCCAGAGGACCCAATACCATATGTACAAGCCCAAGCCCAAGAACTTGCAAAAATCTGGCGTCAAGTCCTATTCCCGTTTGAACTCCAAACAATGGTCACAAGGGAGCCATGGCAAGACCAGAGGAAATCCATGGGGTGAGAGAAGTGTCCATCGGACAAAAGGCTTCACCTCCCATTTTCCTCTGTAAGCTCGCTTTGAGAAAACATAAGGAAAGCAGATGGCCTTCCCTCTATGGGAAAGCCCAGCTACGTCAAACCATTGGAACCATAAAGGGTTCCTTACCCATGCTCATTGGATGAAGAAATTCATCAAAATAGGGCTAAGTAGGAGCTGCCAAGGAAAAAAGAAGAGGAAAACCAGACAAAATTAGAGCTCCTAATGCCTATAAAAGGAGACTTTTGCTACCCAAAAACACATCCACAACTCAACCATCCAGAGCATGACCAAGCTTTGTCAAGCAACCTGGAATCTACTCAAGCCACCCAATCCTCTTTCTCCGTTGTCTTCTTCTTCCGAGATAAAACCTTGCTAAGTTTTCCTTCGTTCTCGCTTAGATTTGATCCTCCTGTAAGAAATTCATGTTGTTCTCTCTCTCTCAAACTGCTAAACTCGTGAAAGCTTAGCTCCCATGCCACATACTCTCAAATGAGCCATTAGCGAAATCCTCATGCTTATTTGGGTGTTGGTGAAGTGATCATGAGAGTGTTCTTTTAAAATCTCATTAGATTTTCTAAAAACTCTCTTGGGAGCTTGTTTTTCGAACTCAGGCATTTGGGGATTTTGCTCGTTGTCTTTTTACAGCAGCCCAGCCCATTCTTCAGGCTGCTGGAACAAAAACCCCCTACAAACACAATGAAATGAAAGACAAGCAAACTAAGAAATGAAATGCAAGATTTTATTTTATAGGATAATATTTTTGTATAAGATTTTATTTTATTAGTTGTATTGGTTGGTATTTATAGAAAAAAAAAGTATGAGGATTTGGTGTTAAAAATGAAGAGTATTGGTTGGTATTTATAGACATTGGCGGACCCGAAATTTTTTTTAGCGGAGGTGCAATATTGACTAAGTATGAAAAATGGTTTTTCGAATAATCATTTTCTCAAGATAATTTTTGGCGGCTTTTATTCCTTACACATTAAATAAGAAAACTTGATTTTATGGGATTTTAATATGAAGTATATATTGACTTAATGAGCCATCATTTTTAGCCTAAATCGTATTTTGCACTAAAACTGATTTTTCATATTTTGATTTGGTGGGAATTTGATTTTCTAGTATTTTTATTTGAATCCAAATGGGGGGTACTTCCTTATTTACATTGTAAACTTAAGTAAATGGAGTAATATAAAAATAAATAAAAGTAAAAGGACAAAGACATTTACTTAAATGTTGAAAATGGAAATAAGGTATAGAGAGAAGGAAAAAAAGTAATTTTTTGGTTTTTTTTTTCAATTTTTTATTACAAAAATATTGGCTGCCGTTGGATTGGATCAACAATTATGATCGGAGAGCCCAGGACACAACACATGGCACATAATTGTTGACGGACACTGTAGCGTTGGCGTCACGACAACGTCAGCAAGGGCTAGCCCTGGCTGGAGCTCAGGCCAGCCCGTTTTGCTTTGGGTCCCACCATCTTGCCCGGGCCTGCCTCCACTGCTGGAAACTAGTTTTTACCCCAAACCCCAGCCTCCCCAAACCCCACCGCTGGAACTGCTCTTATAGAATGACTCGTTTGATCAAATTGATTAGTCTGATTTAATGGTTAAGATATAGTACCTCATTTAAAGGTCATATATAAGGCCCTCACTAGAGAATGACTCCTTGGTACAATTTTAAGTTGGACTGGCCTGCCAACGAAGTCTCACCTAATAAAAAGAGTATTGATTTGCAGATCTAGAGGTCTGGCTCGAATCCCATGATATGTTAATTGTGTGTGTGTGTGTGTGTGTGTGTGTGAAATCTTCATCTCCTGTAGTTTAGACTTACGCTTGTATTCGGGGAAAACAAAAAAAACTATCACTTGTACTTAAAAAATTTGAAATATTCATCTCAAAATATAATAAAGACAAGTCATAATTCAAACTACATCTCAAAATTAGCTCTATGATGTTCCATAATTTTCATCTCATACTCATACCTATCTACACCATCATCTAATGTATTGAACACATGCTTTTATCAGTTCAATTGATAAAGTAAGTAATGAAATCAAGGGTAAAACTATGAATTGTTCATCGGGTAAGCTAACTAAAGTTATTACCTTAAACTCTAACGATTTTTTGTTGTTGGTATTTATAGTTTCTATATATATTTTAGAAATAAAAATATATATTAAAACATATAAACTACGCTAGTTCAATGTTCCATTGACAGATTTTTAATAAACTTTAACATAAAATAAATACGTATTAAATGCAACCAAAAAACACCTATTATCAAAATGAAAATATGTTCAACAAATCCTGGAGAGAATTGTAATTTTTTGTTTGAATATGAATCGATATTGTTAGCAAGTTCTTTATCAATGTAGACAATCATATAATTTGTTAAAAAAAAAATCATTATCCGTTTGAACTGCACTGTGCATATCCTTAGGGTTAGCTAATTTTAAAGGGTGATATGATGACAATTAACATGAATATTGACGAAAAATTAAGGAAACATTAGGAGAGAATAGGAAAAGGTAGAGAGTTAAAGTCACGAGCCTTACTAGGGAATTATATTTCTTAATTGAGCAAACAAATTAATCTTAGATGATTATATGTCTAAAAAGTTGAGTGGATAATGAGTTACTAGGCTACGTCTTGTGGGCTACTAAGCTTTTATGTGGTGAATCAAATTAAAATGTATAAAGCCCATGATAGCCTTCATGCTAGTTCCGCCCTTGAATGAAATGCGATATGAAATAAAAAGCCGTATATGTTTAAACTCGTGTCCTACAAATTTATGATCATGATCCTCATTATACTCATTAGGCTATCAACTGATCTTTACACTTTTTGGCATATGATATGAGTACTCCATCATACTCTCAAATGCATTAGAAATACTCTCTCAAACACTTTGTTTCCTTGTCTTTTCCTTTTGTTTCTTGACGATGATGATTTGGATTGACCTCCAGTGTGGCTAGGATTTATGTATGTTTACAGTTGCTAATTTGAGCAGAAGTGTATAATATTGGTTTGTCATGTATCAAATTTCTTGTTAAAGGTTGCCAAAGAAAAAATGGCTGCAAATTGCAAAGGAATCTTGACCGTACAAATAAGGTAAGTAAATCAAGGGGCCATACGATGCGCATCGGGTTTACTGAAAAACTCCATCAAAACGCTCCAGATCCAACACAATTTCAAAACTGCTTTTTGTCGACTTCAAGAGAGAGAAGAGAATCAACAAGAAATGACAATAATTATTTAAAAACACCCTGCATCACGTGCCTTTTCAATTTTCCCCCAAATCTCCCAAATTCAAATCTCTCTTTCGCTCTCCTCCTCCAACGGCTACCCCTCTCTCTCTCTTCCCCTTCTCTCTCGCTCTCTTGTCCTTCCAAACCCTACTCTCTCAGTCTCGCACTCTCAGATTCACGTTTCTCTCTATCTGAAATACTCATTTTCGCTCTCTACAATTCGCGATGAAGCACTTCATGCAGCCGAGAAATACTATATTGAGGGAGGCGACGGAGCCTACCTCGTCGCCAAACCCTAGCTACGGCAAGCCCAGGCCACCTCGGAAGCCCAAGGCCTCCAAGGAGAATGCTCCGCCCTCGGATCCGAACTCCATGGCCTCCGATTCGAAGCCTTCGCCGGCGGCGAAGTTGAAGAGTCCATTGCCGCCTCGGCCACCGCCGTCGAACCCTCTCAAGCGGAAGCTCAGCGTTGACTCTCAGACCGAAAACTCTGTCCCTGGGACCTCCGATTCTGGTGTCCAGGTACTTTCGCATTTCTAGACATCTTTTCTTGTTCCTTTCTTTCTTTTATCATTAAATTCTGGGAAAATCTGTTTGGTTGCTGCGAAATCTTGTGCGTTTTGTTGAAATATTTATTTCCTTTTGAGTTGAATATCGTTTTTTCCCCTCTATTTTAGTATCGTTTACCATTCGTTTGCTGTCTGTAGCGTTTGGTTCTTGACTCGCTTCTGCTTGGTTGCTGAGAAATCTTGTGTTTTTTGTTAAAATCTTTCTAAATTTTAACTTTACATCATTTGCCCTCTATTTTAGTATGTTTACACTGCTATTGCTGTCTGTAGCTTTTGAATGCTAACTCACATTTGTTTAGCTGCTGAGAAAGATATATATATATTTTTTTAAATTTTATTTTTAAAAAGGAATTTTGAATGAGAGGAACTAAAGAAAATGGCGTTTTTACCTCAAATAGGGAGTCGTTCTTATATATCGACTTTAGTTTCTTATTGTTAATTTTCCATTTTATTGGACCTTTTTTTGCCTTGTTTCCTTTTTCTTTTATTTTTAAAATGATAAATTGACGAAATCTTCTATTTTTGTTGATTTTTTTTTTAGTGGATATCATTTCTCTCTCTATTTTAGTATGTTTGCACTTGATTATAGACCCACTTTTGTTTGTCTGCCAAGAAAAATCAAAACGAATTAAGAATCACAGAAAATGTCCTCTTTTTTATTTTATTAAGTCCACTACAGAGCGTTTCTTATATGCTAACATTAGTTTCTAATTATTCTTTAGTTCACCATATAGCTGTTCTTTTTTCTTTCTGTTTCCTTTTGTTTTCTTTCAGTGAGTCCTTTTGCATTTCCTTTGTTGTGACAAAATCTTTATTAATTACTCTTAATTTTTTTTCTTTCTTAATATGTATAGGTAGTAGTGAGAATGCGACCGCCGCGAAAGGATAAGGATGAAGGAGAGATGATGGTACAGAAATTATCTAGTGACTCTTTGTCGATAAATGGACAGACCTTCACATTTGACTCGGTTTGCGACACAGACTCTTCACAGGCATGAACTCCATCAAAATGGTATTCTTGTTTAGCTGATTTTAGAGTGGATTCTTATCTTTTGTTGTGCATATCATTGCAGCTAGATATTTTCCAGCTTGTAGGAGCACCTCTAGTTGAGAATTGTATGGCAGGTTTTAACAGTTCTGTATTTGCGTACGGACAGGTCTGTTTCCATTTGTGTTTTGCTTCATTCTATGTGTGTTATGTTGGGATGTTGATTCCATTTCTAATTATACATGTTCTGATTATTCAATCTATCAGACGGGAAGTGGAAAGACATATACCATGTGGGGTCCAGCCAATGCCTTGCTGGATGAAAATCTATCAAGTGATCAACAAGGGTTAACCCCTCGTGTTTTCGAGCGTCTTTTTGCTCGCTTAAATGAGGTGAGCTTTAATTTTGTTCTTTAGTAAATCAAGATTACACAAATTGATCGTATATTATATTAAAAGGTTTCCCTACATTATTTGGGAATTAATCTTTACAGGAGCAAATCAAGCATGCTGACAAACAACTCAAGTATCAGTGCCACTGTTCTTTTCTCGAGGTAGAAATTCGAGTAATTATTCATTTTGGTTGACTGGTAATTGGTCAATAGCCTTTTAACTTCTTTCACTTGATTACCGGCTTATTTGCAGATTTACAATGAACAAATCACAGATCTTTTGGATCCAAATCAAAAAACCCTTCAGGTAAATGTAATAGTTTGCTTTTTTCATCATCTTATTTACTATAAGTGGTCTGGTGTTAATAGATCTTCTATCATTATTTTTCCAGATAAGAGAAGATGTTAAATCAGGTGTCTATGTCGAAAATCTCACAGAGGAGTGTGTACACACTATCAAAGATGTGACTCAGCTTCTGATAAAGGTTTGCTTTATTATTTTACTTGTACAATAGGCATAGTGTATATGACACAGTTGAAGATCCTTTTATTGGAATACAAATAATTCTCCCTCAGGAACCTGTGTCTTTCAAATGTGGAATTTTAGTTTTGTTTGTATATTCAATTTGACAATTATATATCCTGGTTATTTCTGTGATCTGGTAGCTCTCATTGGATGTTGATGACACTAGTTTCTTTAGCTACATGTAAAGTGTTTCAAGGTCTTGACGTGATGTCTGGTAAATCTATGTCTGCAAGTCAACAATAAAGACTTGACTCTCATGCAATATTACCAAAGAGTAAGAATTTTTTCTGATAAGATGTATCACATATCGAACCAATCGTTTTGAATAACAAAGTGGGAGAAACAGATTTAATGGATCAGAAAATAACGTAAAGGGAAGGGATCTCTTTGAAGTCCTGCTGGCTGTTTGGTTTTTTGGCATGGATCTTCTTTACCTAAGAAGTGAACATCATATTGACTTTCTAATTCCTACTCCTGTACATCTGAAATGAAAAAAGATAAATTTGAAAAATATATAAATGGATACAGTAATTTTTTAATGTTCTTTTTAATCATTTCAAGAGTTTTAGCAAATTTTACTGGTCTTGCTTACGTCAACTACTTGAGAAATAAAATGCAAGTTTGCAGTAGATTTTACATAAAGAGGTGTTTTGGTAAAAAATATTCTTGTTTTGTCTCTAAGTCTCACAACTACGTGCATGCATATTGAGCATCACATAAGTTTTATAGAACAATTTTATGTTGCTGTTGAAATTGGAAGTGGTTGCATCAAAGAACAAGAGTCTGAAAATGCAGATTAATGTATGTAAGAAAAGTTTCATGATTGTTGAATGTGTTTCGAACAAGAAGAGTATTATGATTCTTAATTGCGTATCAAACACCCCAGATATTCCAAGTAACAATGCGTTTATCATAATGTTATAGAGGAAAATGGCATTGTTGATGGGATTTTTCTGGGAGTCTGGCTGAGAGAATATTCTAAGCTCCTCCATTAACTTTTGAAAGAATAATTGGAGCTTGAATAGTTGTTTAAGAAACTCCGTTACTAACATATACGTTATGCAGGGCTTGTCAAACAGGAGGACAGGTTCAACTAGTATCAATGCAGAGAGTTCCCGCTCACATACTGTATTTACCTGTGTGGTTGAATCTCAATACACGGTAATAACCGACTCGAGGACCTATGTACTGAATAATTGCCCAATGAATGTTCATTATGATTTACTTATTTTCACAATTGAAATTTATGTGTATTCAATTTGTTTTCTCACACTTATGTGTCGAGTGATTAAAGTGAACCATCACTTTTGTAGAATGTGGCAAATGGTATAAGCAGCTTTAAAACCAGTAGAATAAATCTTGTTGATCTAGCTGGGTCAGAGCGTCAGAAGTTAACAGGTGCAGCAGGAGAACGCTTGAAGGAAGCAGGGAATATCAATCGATCACTCTCACAGCTTGGGTATGGTTTATCTATCTGCTCTCATATTTAATTTTCCATTTAAAGGTGCATTTCAAGCTTGCGAAAATTTCTAAACAACATTGCTGTTATTTATTGTTTGATTGGAACACAGTAGCTAATTACAGATTAGAGTGATTTGTAAAACAGCAGTATCAGTTTATTATAACTTATAAGTAAATGGCTCAATGTTAATAGCATGTTTGAATTCTTATTCCAAATTTTGAGTTAACACGCTTGGAAACTAGCTCTGCCGAGCCGTGCTTCACCTAACCAGAGTGTCGCTTTATAAATTTAGGGTTTAGGGTTTAGTGTCGCTTTATAAATTTAGCCATGCATTTCAAGCTTGCGAAAATTGGGAGACTTTGGAAAAACACAAAGGAGAGAGAAATTTTGTAAAAGAAGCCAAAATGGACAAAATTGCCCTTATTTATTTTTGGATTTCCTAAGGAATTCTTTACATTTGCATGTCTTTGATTTGAAAGTTGAGAGGTTTTTCTGTCTTTTTTGAAAAAGCTTTGGCTTTTTCCAAAAGTGAATTTTTTTTTTTTTTGGGCTAAAACCTAAATTTACTTTTTTTTAAACAGCAGTATCAGTTTATTATAACTTGTAAGCAGATGACTCGAGGATAAATAGCATGTTTGAATTCTTAATCCAAATTTTGAGTTAACACGCTTGGAAACAAGCTGTGCTGAGCCTTGCTTCACCTAACCAGAGTGTCGCTTTATAAATTTACACAAGCTTAAGTTTGCTGTTTAGTTGAACTTGTGCCATAGTTGAACTTCAGGACTAAAAACTAAAAAACCAAATTTCTTCCTTGAACTTGAGAAAAATTAAATATGAAAGAAAACTATGATTTTTATTTGCATTCATATGACTTTTTGAGTGATCTGGTGGAAGTTACGGCGTCTCTCTATCTCTCTCCTCAGATTTAAAGTTCTATTATGTTCATGTCAATGTTGACATGTTCAAGACATTTTTTTAGATTTGTGCTAATTGCAGCTGATTATCTGAGTGCAGAAACCTGATAAACATTCTTGCTGAAATTTCTCAAACGGGAAAGCAAAGGCATATCCCCTATAGAGATTCCAGGCTGACATTCTTATTACAGGAGTCTCTTGGGGGAAATGCAAAATTAGCGATGGTCTGTGCTATTTCTCCAACACAAAGGTAGTACTGCAACCCCTTTCTTCCTTCAAAGTAGCATTTAACATTTTTTACGTTCTTTCATGAACTGGAAATTCACTTAATTTAACCTTGCAGCTGCAAGAGTGAGACTTTCAGTACATTGAGGTTTGCCCAGCGTGCTAAGGCTATCAAGAACAAGGCAGTTGTTAATGAAGTAACGCAGGAAGACGTGAACCACCTGCGTGAGGTGATACGGCAGCTAAGGGTATGTTCTCTTTCACTGTAATCTGGAATATTGTGATTCATAAATCTACAAATTAAACATGTGAATCATTCCTATGAGCTTGTAAATTTAACAGGATGAACTACAACGGATTAAGGCAAATGGAAACAATCCAGTTGCTTCGAATGGAGGTCACAGTGCAGCATGGTTTCGTCAGAGTTTGAATTTACTAAAGGCTACCCTTAAACCACAAATGACATTACCTCGTGTCGATGATGACAGCGATGAAGAGATGGAGATTGATGAGGAAGCTGTTGAGAGGCTTTGTGTTGAAGTAAGTAACCAGACAGTTAGTGAAGCTAACAACAGAGCTGATGCGAACAATGTAGAAACAATGGAATTACATTCACAACCTGTGGCTGTTGAAAATGGAAGCTCTGATGGCCCTCAAGACTATACGTCTGAAAGTGGTTGTAACAAAGAACAAGGTTGTGATACAGATGTTAATATGGAAGAAGGAATATCTGAACAAGAAGGGGACATGATTGTTGAATGTGTTGCCGACACCCCAGTTATTCCCTGTGCTAATGCATCGGATCTTCATAATCTTATAGAATATACCTCTGTGCAGCCTGCTCAGAAAGAAAATATTCTAAAATCCTCCATCAGTAGTTTGCTAAATGAAGAATCAGCGAACAAAAGAGGGCATGAAGGTTCTTCATGTCCAGCCTCTGATCCTCCTGGAGGAGTGTCTGGCTGCCTTTCAGTTGCAGATGAATGCATTGGTTCTCCAAATGGCTTAGTTAATTGTGTTTCTCCATGTCTGAGCATAGTTCCATGCAATGTATCCCCAGTCCTAAAGTCTCCTACACCCAGTGTTTCACCCAGGGTCAACACCAGCAGGAAAAGTTTGAGGACCTCATCAATGCTGACTGCTTCTCAGAAGGATCTTACTGGTGGAAGTACATTAAGTCCAGAGGCCATGCACGTATCTTTGGCAAAACCTGCAATAAATAGCTCATCAGATGACGTATCTGCTCAAACATGTAAGAACTTTTCGGCACCAGCTGAACAGTTGGCAGCAAGCATTCGCAATGGCCTTGAAATTATTGGTAGTCACCGCCATAGTTCAGCTTTGAGGAGGTCGTCATTCAGGTTTTCATTGAAACCTTCCGAGTCTAGGCTGATTTTGCCAGTTTCTAAAGCTGATGTAGGTGTGCAAACTAGTCATGAAATAGTTGAAGAAGATTCAGTGGAATTTATGTGTAATAATTGCAAGAACAGAATGCAGCTAGAGGTCCAGGAGGTCAATGAAATTTCAGATCTGCAATTATTACCTGTTGATGGGTCAGAGTCTGCTGACAAATCCAAGATACAAGTTCCCAAAGTAAGTTCAGGAGAGAGTAGCTGAATTTTTAAGTTATTGTTTCCAAACTTTCTGTATTCATGTGCAACAGCCACTTGACTTTTCCCCCATTTACTCAACAGGCTGTGGAGAAGGTTTTAGCGGGAGCTATTAGGAGAGAAATGGCATTAGAAGACATATGTGCCAAGAAAACTTCTGAGATAATGCAGCTCAACCGTTTGGTAGGTTTCTCCAAATTCTGTGACAGCCATCCATAGCCATTATTTTCGTCTGCTACTGGCGTGACATATTTTAACTCTGATTTACAGGTGCAGCAGTACAAGCATGAGAGAGAATGCAATGCCATTATAGCCCAAACAAGGGAGGATAAAATTCTACGACTTGAGAGCCTTATGGATGGTGTTTTACCCACTGAGGAGTTCATGGAGGAAGAGCTAGTGTCTCTCACACACGAGTATAAGGTATAAATCTTTCTTTGGAGGCTCCTTTGTTGTCTTTTTTTTTGGCCTGATCCTTTTTGTGTTCCTTGTGCTTTTTTTTGTTGGTCTTATTGTGTTCTTTATGCTTATGCTTACCCATCGCATACAGCTTTTGAAGGAAAAATACGAGAATCACCCAGAACTTTTGAGGACAAAGATTGAATTGAAAAGAGTTCAAGATGAGCTGGACAATTTACGAAGTTTCTGTGATATGGGTGAAAGGGAAGTGTTGTTGGAAGAGATTCAAGACTTGAGAAGCCAGCTACAGTATTATGTGGACTGTTCATCCACATCAGCCCGGACACGGAAGTCTATGCTGCAGTTGACCTATTCACGTGACCCCAATGTGGCTCCTCTTAGTACGATTCCAGAGTCAACTGAGGAAAGTGCTGAACAGAAACTTGAACAAGAAAGAAAACGGTGGACTGAGGTAGAGAGTAACTGGATTTCCTTGGCTGAAGAGTTGAAAATTGAACTTGAGGCCAGCAGATCACTGGCTGAAAAGAATATGCGAGAATTAGAAACTGAGAAGAAATGTGCAGAAGAGCTCAAGGAAGCAATGCAACTTGCGATGGAGGGGCAATCACGGATGTTGGAGCAGTATGCAGATTTGGAAGAGAAACATATGCAACTACTTGCAAGGCATAGAACAATACGGGATGGAGTAGAGGATGTGAAGAAAGCAGCTTCTAAGGCAGGAGTCAGGGGTGCTGAGTCTAAGTTCATAAATGCTCTCGCAGCAGAAATTTCAGCATTGAGAGTAGAAAGAGAAAGAGAGAGGAGATATCTTAGGGATGAAAATAAGGGGCTTCAGGCACAATTGCGGGATACTGCTGAAGCTGTGCAGGCTGCGGGGGAATTACTTGTGCGACTCAAAGAAGCAGATGAGGCTGTTGCTACTGCTCAGGTATGTTAAAATGTGGTTTTCTGTTTTGATTCCTTGTCATTTTACTTGGTTGAGATTCTTATTTTCAAGGTTGTTGTGACTTCTTTTTTCTTCGTAAAACTATGTTCATAATCAGATAAGTTGTTTCTATTTTTGTCCTTTTTTCTTTTGCATTGAAGTTCTGAAGTTTCATTGCAAAATAATTTTCTGAGTTTCTTTACACAAGATTATGCAAAAAGGGAATACTCTGCTTCTCTTCAATATTCAGAAAAGCCTTGATAATGAGCTTAAAATACTCAGATAAACCAACTTAACTAACTACAACTTTAGTTTTTGACTGGCAACCAACCTAATTTCAAAAGACTAAATGTTGTTACAGCCTGAAAGTAGGTAACTGTGACAGACCTGCAGTCCAATTTAACCAGGGCCCTAAATATTGCACTTTAAGTTAAATACTGGCAACGAGAGGAATAACCTGAATTATGTTGAACCATTCTTCCTAGGCCAATCCCTCATGTTGAGCTGAGATATTGCATTTTGACTGAAAATTTGAAAGTTTGAATCATATAGATACACTCTGTTCATGTAAACTCTTAATCCTATTTGCTCCATTTATAGTCTTTTCATGCATGCTTAACATAGGACTTATTTGAAATTTAATAACGTGCAGAAGCAAGCTATGGAGGCCAAGCAAGAAGCAGACAAGGCTTACGTGAAGATTGAAAAACTGAAGAAAAAACATGAGAAGGAGATTAGCAGTCTCAATGAGCTCCTTGCCCAGTCTAGTTTACCCAAAGAAGCAATCCGACCTGCTATTGATGATGGTTCTCATATGCCAAAATACGATGTGGGCGAGCCCCGTAGTTTAAGTGATCAACGATGGAAAGAGGAATTTGAACCATTCTACAATGGGGAAGATGGCGAGTTACGAAAACTCACAGAACCCTCATCATGGTTCTCCGGTTACGACCGGTGCAACATATAGAAAGCGAATTTAGAATGGCTACATAGTGTATAATAGACTACTAAGCGTGTGTCCAATAGCTCCATTGTATGCAGGTCATCTGGTTGGTCACCAGTTTGACCATTGCCATTATATTTTTTTTCAAGTGCATTTTGTATTCTTCTATATCAGATTCTTTCATAAGAGATGAGTGAATGGATGTATTCTTTTATTCATATTCCCCCCTGTTTGCAAGCATCTAAAATGGGCTCACTTTTATATAAAGTTATGGTCTGGTCTATTCTCATGCCCAGTCTTCCTTCCTAGCAACCCAAACCAAACACAAAACACATGCTCTATAAAATCTCTTCATTCCATTTGGTTCACAGATATACCAAAATGTGGGTGTGCACAATAACTGCCATATTGCAATTAAATGGGAGACTGAGAAAGTTTTGGATATACTGGATGTGGTGGGCCCCATTCTGAATAGACAATATACACTTGCTACATACATGGATAGCTACAGTATGTATAGATCCAATTAAAAATAGGTGCATTTACAAGATTTTAAGATAATTTATTTTTGTTTGGTGTGTATGTGTCAAGAGGGGAGGGGGCAATGTTCAAGTGGATGAAAGAAGTATGTCCATGCCCTGTGTTGAATAGGAGGCATAAAACAGACAGTCCACAAGTACTCTTCACATTGGAAGCCTACTTATCTGGGAGAGTGGTCTAAGCTTGTCATGGAGACCACAAAACAAGAGGTTTGTTGTTGCTTTGTCTTTCTCTGACATGAATCTCTATCCTTACCAGTGGACCATTGAAATTCCAGAGGTTGTTTAATAAGGCTGGGGATGGCTGGATAACAGGTAGGCCTGCAACCCTAGCAAAACCCAACTGGAAAGAAGTGTACATCTTCTTCACCTCTTCTTTTTTCAATTATTAATTTTTTTTTTTAATACAAGCGACATTGAAAAGGAGAATCAAACCTAGTATCTGGAATGCAAGAATAAATGCGCGGAACCACTTGAACTACAAACGCGTTTACTTTCAATTTTGATATTGGTATGTAGGTTTTTTTTTTTCAACGACAATTTGGTTGAGTGGCAGTCGGTCTTTACTTTTACAAAATGGAGGTTTATATTTTAGTCAAATAATTTGTACTCAGAGTAAGATTATTAAATATTTAAAGTCATGAAGAAAAAAACATGCACACATGGACAATTTCCAACCGTTTTATACAGGGAAGCAAAATTGTCTGGAAATGAAAAATTCAGCAGTGGCCCACAGGAGGTAAGACAAAGTGTGGGTTTGGTCTAAAATCAAAGTCTAATCCAGCATACTTTCTTGGCTTAGCTGGATGTAACTTAATTTGGGCAGGCCCTTCAATTACTCTTCAATTTTGTAATAAAATGGAAAATGAATGGCAATAACAGACTATAATCCCAGTCAATTCCTTTCCTTGTAAGCAACAATATCTGTCCTAAATCTAATTATAAACCCAACCAACAGTCATCACCTTCAATGTTGAGTCACCCAAGCCTGATAAAGCTGTGGTGCAATTGGCATGCATGTAAAGTATACATTTGCGCCAAAGAAAGGCTTGATGATAACCTTGAATGGTCATGGTTGGTGATGTAAAATGATAGTTTCCTACTGGTTACTGCCACTGTTATCCCCTCCCCAACCCCACATCAAAGGTCATGTATACCAACCAAAGTTAAAGCTAAATGCTTCTTGAGGTGACATAAAGGGAGTTCATGATTTTAAGGAAAGAAAAAAATAATACCAACCTAGAGATAGAGACATAAAGGTAGCGATTTTTCGTGTTGTAATGAAATTTTCGGGTGAAATTGTAACACCGTCAAATTGTGTTACTAATTTTCGTACTACAAATATAATACGGGTGAACGACAATTTTATATTAGGTGTGATGTTAATAAATGAGAAAATTTATCTCTTGAGCAAAATATGCTAACAGCAACACGTGGCGTAAGAAAAACTTACGAGTCCGTCACTCGCCAGTAAAACCGCTGCAGGAGGAAGAAAAATAGGACAGGCTGGTTGATTTGACTCCATGAGAGTGTGTGTAGACAAACATATTGCATCAGTCTTTCCTAATCCCACTCCCTACCAGAGAGGATTGAGGACCACATTTCTCACTATCTCTGCAGTCAGTTACGGCTTCCCAATTGATATTTTGGGAACCAATTTGGACCGCTGGAGAATTAATTTTGTTCTCATCAATCATCACCACTTATATCTTATCAACTCTCCAAATCATAAATTAATCAAACCTAAACTCATCTTTAATTAAAAATAAATAAATAAATAAATAAATAATTTGGACACGAAAAAAAAGACACGAGTGTTGATGGGGATTAAATTTGGTCACTAGGAAGGAATGGCAATGAGCTGAGATGTGGGGGTGGGCTTGTCATTCTCATGTCCCTTTCTCCAAACGAGGCCAACCAGGGAGGTAAGTCATATATGATTTTTCTTTTTTATAATCATACGTGGCAATGCCTTCGTAAATATATAATACAGTACCTTTATACCCAAAGTAACTTTAATATAGTACCAAATTAATTAAACTTTACTTTCTACCCACCCGCTTTTTCTGTTTCACATTTACATGCATTGCATGCGGCATGCTTTTATAAAGCGAAATGAGTTCAACGATACATAATTAGGAAAATAACCAAAGCGTTTTCCCCATTCGAAGGCCTAGGAAGGAACCAGAGGCGGCTCATGGGGTGTGCAAGGTGTGCGACCGCACAGGGCCTCTAAAATTTAGGAGCCTCTAAATTTTTCCAATTCAACTCATTAAATTAACTAAAACATGAAAATAAAAATGAAATATTAAATATCACCCCACAACACCACATACAAGGCACCAAAACCAAAATTGAATTGAATATTAATTATCAACAAATTCTACGACTTAGAGAGTAGAGGCCCTAATTTAATTCATTTTCATCTTCCCAACTCTCACGCTGCAACTCTTCTTTTTATTTATTTATTATGGTTTGAAACCTATGTTTACCTCTTCCCAACTCTCAAGCTGCAATACCATTCTAATATTCTTTTCTTTTTCAGTAAGTCTTTCTCACTCTCCTCCATCAAAATAAAGCCATTTCTCTTCAGTACAAGTGTACCACTCTCTTCCATCAAATTTTGGATTGTAAAAACCCATGCTTTAGCTCTTTCCCCAAAATCACAGTTCTTTTCTCTCTCCCTTATTCACATGAGAATTCACCAAGCATTGAAATTGGAAAATCAATTTGTCAGCTCTGTGATTTGGAAAGGTGACTAAAGAAATTTTTATGGGAAACTCTTTCCGAATGTGTTTTTCCCGTGTCAGAAATTTTTGTTTCTATACGGATTTTTTTTTCCTACTTGTATATATAGGGCCTCGACATCCATATTTGCACAGGGCCTCCAAAATCAATGGACCGGCTCTGGAAGGAACTAGGCAATTCTACGCTTAGGGCGACAACTTTTAACACAACTTAAAATTTAAAAGAAATAATTAGGTTAATGTTAATCAAACTTGACATGAGTAGCACCATCGATACCATGTCAAATTTCATAGAGACGGGTTAGCGGCTCACTACTAGTTAGCAATACCGATATTGTCCCCAATTTAACCACATACAAAGCCTAGTAAGTATGATGTTTTATCACAAAAAACTTCGGTGTTATTAGAAGTGGAATCACTTATCATAAATTATAATTTATTTAGTTAAGTTTTCGACGTGGGACTTTCTATTCTTTCAACAGTAAGAAACCATACAAATAAAAAATAGCTAAAGTTAGTGTGAAGTTATTTAATATAATTGATCAGATAATGTTGATCATAGTTAATCAGGGCTTGACACGTCTTTGGCAACAACAAAAAAAACAAAACAGAACTAAGGCTTGACACGAACCGAAAACAACACAATCCAGACACTTACACCACGGGCTTGCCACCCCTGTCTATGCATACAAAACAAATATTATTAAATAGATGTCTATGAACAGTTGAGAGAGAAGAGAAATTGAAAATGCAATCCTAATCACCGACTGTTTTAATTCATTTTCTTAATATAATTTAAGATATTGTAGATTGCAATATTAAAGGAGTGTGATTTGTTAAAATGTGGACGTAACCCCAACTCTTACCTGGACAGCATGTAGGCGAATTGTGTCTCATCACTCATGTTAGTTTGTCTACTAATGACCAAGACTGGCTAATTGAACAATTAGTTTAGATGTCATTGTCAATGTGTCAATGTTACAATGAAAATCCAGCCAGGAACTTTGAAAATATTATGGCAAAAGGTATGGAGGAAGTGCTAAGAATTTTTCTATTTTGGTCGAAAAGGAGGTGCTTAGATTAGATCCAAACCAAACCTTATGTATGCAATCCTCTACCGTAACAATCATAGCCTACTACTCATTAGGGGTCAACAATAAACAATTTGAAACATTCAAAGCGATGAAATGAAGTAAATTCGAGCAGTTTGTTTCAGATTCTCCAATAACGTAGACTTTGTGTTACTAAACCAAATGGTCATTGAAAATTTGATAACATTTTTAATTTGTTTCAAATTTACATTTTTGTTAATTGGTTGCCGAAAATGATCAAGAGGTGAACAATCATTCATCATAATAACTCGGTTCTATATGTCTGTCACGTTAGATCTTATATCTTGTTACAATGTTGTGAAGAAAAGTATAAATTTGGTCACATAAAAATGTTAAGATGAAGAGTTTTATTTGTTGAGCTTTACTCAAAAGCCTTTGTCACTTACATATGGATGTATTATAAAGTGATGCTTATTACACATGAAAATTATAGTTTACGTATACTTCAAGTTAAATGAAAAACCCAACTTGCAAACTTTTAATATTATTTAGACTTACCAAGTTATGGTGTTAGTGTGTTATTTGTTTACCCCAAAAGAAAAATACTACAATTGATAAAAATAAAATAGAAAATGAGAAACAAAACACTACCAAAGGTAAACCATATTAATTATTAATTGATTAAAATTTGAGAAAAAGTTAAAGTAACTCTGTTATTATAATTTAAGTGAAATGTCACCTTAAATTTGAAAATGAAAAGACTAAAATACCTTAAATATGGATGAAAAATTGGATGGTGTTAAAATCTCAAATGACATAAATTCTGAAAAATTAAGGTGACATTTCTGTTAAAATTTTATTTTAAAATGACAAATTGAAATTGAGGTATACGTTCAAGTGACATTCCGACCATTATTCCCATTATTATTGTTTGCTCAGTTTACTTATTAGGGATATATTGGCTAGATTTACTAGAAAAAGGTGTATTGCGGATTTCTTTTTTGATGTGTTTGGAGATTGGATTTTCCAGACAGGCTTTGATGGAAAGTTCTTTTTATCTTCAAGGGTATCAATCGACGTCTGAAGTCCTCTTCTTTATTCTTCCACTTATCCATTTTGATTTTCTTTTCATAATTTTCTAAAGGAGTTGGGATTGTAAAAGTGCTTTGATTCCTCAGCCAAGTCAGAAGTTCACTGCTGCCAACCTGGGCCACTCATGCTCTTTTCTTTTGGATGCTAATTTCAAAACAAAATACAATCAGCACTAAGCAAATAAAAACATTAACATTCATTAATAATTAAATAAGTAAAAGTTGTTGTTTTCGTTGATTTTCCGTGCAGTAAATTCCAAGGTTCACAAGGGCTTGATTTTCTTGACACGTATATGAATCTTAACACGATACGAACTCAAGATAACACGACTCATTACTAGTTTTAATCACTGGTATATAAGACAAGATCATTTTCTACTGGACTACATTCTTTTCTATTTTTGAAGTACAAAGTTAGAAATTTTAAGACACAAATAATTAATTCTTAATCATGAGTTGGACTTAAGACACCACCATTTGTCCCTACTTAACAGCTGGTTCCCAGTAAGAATCTGTTAAGCCACAAGTTACGCGATTTAACATAAGATTATATATCATTCAGATGATTGAGGGTCCACCATAAAATCCTTTCCAGCACACATTTGAAAGCAACTGAGAGATGTCTTTCTCATTAAACTATTCATGTTTGGTTGCTGAGAAGATGGCTAGGGGCAAAAGCAAGACAGTGATTAGGCATTGCATGATACTATTGGTGGTTGAAATGGTGGTTATAAGGCCAGCCTTTTTTTTTTTTTCACTTTTATATTTCTATTTATTTTCCCAGCAACAAATCTGAGAGGCAGAAGATTTTCAACAAAAGATTACAACAATAAAGACTCATGGAATTTTTTAAAAAAAAAGTTGGAAAAAAAAAGATGAACAATGGAACATTATAAAGAGTCTCACTGAATCTCAGTAATAACATTATCAAATGGTAAGTAGATACAAGGTTGGATCAAAACTGAAGTTTACATGAACAACTCTCTTTCTTTCAAGTTTTTATTCCCCCAACACTCATCTTAATTACCATGCTACATATATATCTTAAATGTGGTCTTATAGAATTGCTGCAATTAGTTCTAGGATATACATTAATGTGGAATTCTTGAAAGAATTCTCCAAAGAATGAGTTGCTGAATCAATGTGCCGATTCGAGAGACTAAAACTGGAAAAGAGAAGCTGTTATTTTCCTCCAGGCTAAAGATCCACTCAAACTGGAATTTCTCTGTATATACAGTTAATTCTGCTGATTATAGCTCAACTTTCATCTGGGCTGAAGCCATTGAACCTGCACATGACAGAAAATGGATTAGACACCGAAACCAACAAGCTAGCGAGATTGAGAATTGCTACTGGTTATTAGTTTATAAAATTTTACTACTTACCATGAAGGCTCTCCTGCTGAATCTGGCCAAATCCCATCTGAACCACACTTTGAAGGTCATCCTCAAAGAATTGTGGAGCCTGGAAAGTAAATTTACAGTAAGCCTTGAGCATATAAGCAAGCAAGACTATTTCAAGTGAAATTATTGAGCCAAGTTTTGTTTAATTACTTGAGGTGCTGCTCCACCAAATCTATCAAATGTAGGTAACTGCATGCCTTGACTTTGACGCATTGCAGCATTTAGAGGGCTCTCTGGAAATTGTGTCTCTGTCCCACTAGAGATGCTGCTGCTATGCAAAGGTGGCAGTTGCTGCGGCTGGTACCCGAAAGGGAATGAAGGTATTGCAGAATCTAATTGGTAAAGGGCATTTTGTAAAGACCCACGAGATTGAAGAATCTGAATTATGCATTGGAATGGACAAAGCTAAAGTTAGTTTTATGGAAAATGCATAAGGATTAAAGAATGAATCAGTTGATAAAGTAGTTGAAAATTCTGACTTACCTCCTTTGACAGAAGAGCCTCCATGTTCAAATCCATTCTGGGATTTACAGTTGACAATTTCATTGAAAGAAACTGAGCCAACAAAAATTCAACCAATACAGCAATTCAGCAAGAAAGCTAGGTGTTTCAATCACAATATGAATGGTTGACTATGTGAATTTACCTCAACTTGGCGCTGCAATGACTGCACATAATTTATAATTTCATCTAGCATCACTGCTTTTCCAGTTACCTGAAAATATTGAATAAAATCCAATTTAGTTCTATTTCTCATTGTTTTTCTGTCAATTTCAGAACAAGCAACTCAAATTTACATCTTTAAGGTACCTTGTTGCAACCAGGAACAAGATCTTGAAGAAATTTCATCCTTTCGCTAATTTTCTCTCTTCGAACCTGACCATAAAATAAAGATAAACATGATATAGCAATCAAATCTAAAAGCAAGGCCAAAAAAGAAACAAACCACACAACACTGCACTGAACATACTCTTTCTGCAAGACTATGGCTATCAGTAGCTTGACCCCTTCTGGCTCTGACATGGATATAGTCCTTTGGAGCCTCAGGAGGCTCTGAATTATCCTTTGTTTGCTTCTGAGCCCCATCCCCTGTAGCTTTGGAACCTCCACTGGGCTCTGTCTTTGCCTTTGCAGCTGCCTTTTCATTCCCAGAAGCTTCATCTGTTTTGCTTCTCTTGGAATTTGGTTCCTCTTTTTCTGCCACAACCTGTAGTAGAATCACTCATTGGTTTTAGTTCTCAACAGAAATTGAAAACAAATAATTGGATTTAAATTGGACAATTGTTGACAGAAATAAACTACCTTGCCATCTTTAACAGAGGGAGATGAAGAGGTTTCTTTGGCTTTTCCTCTTGCAACAGGTTTCCTTTTCCTCGAATTGGTCACATTTTCTGCTTTCACACTCGTATCCCCACCTGGGATCTGCTCAGAAACTGATGATCCTTCCCTTGAATCACCCAATTCAGCATTTTCTGGGGTGGAGGACCTCGAAAACCTGCCGAATTTCTTGTCAGGAGCTGAATTCCCACCCTGGGGAGAGCTTTTGTTGCTTTCTTGAACACCCAATTGAGATCCAGCAGCAACTTTAAGTGATTGGTTGCTGGAAGCTCTGGAAAGCTTGCCAGAATCAATTTTTGGCATTGATCTATAAGCCAATTCAGTTTCATTCAAGTTGACCTGCCCATTGAGGCCACCAAAATTGCCACCACCAAAGCAGGAAAACCTTGCAGCCCTCTCAACAAATCCAGGGTCAGCTTGAAAAGGTGCCAAACTTGGATGTGAAGGTAAATGATTTCCAGGAATTGGCAAATTGCCTCTCATCTGTGGATCAATCATTGACAGGTTCAGCTTAGGTGAAGAGTTCAATGGGGTGCTATAACATGAAGTGTTAGTGCTGTTATTGCCACAAATGTAAGAGTGTGAAGATATTTCTCCTGAATTGCAAATGCTTCCTAATCTTCCAATTAGTTCTCTAATCATTTCTCCATCGCCGCCGCCTTTTCCGGCAGCGATGGCGGCGTTGGAAGCCGCCGGAGAAGAAACAATGGAGCTCAAGGCAGACTCAAAGGGATCGCTCTGATCCATTGAATTGTCCCAATTGGCATTAAAAAGAGAATTGGGGAGCTGCTGTGAGCCACAATTGAGCTCATTGGACTGCATTGCCATGCCAAAACCTGAAGGGTTCCAAGAGGGTGTGGCTGTTCTGTCCTTCCCATGACTTTTAAGGAGGAATATGGAGTTCAATCCAAGAAAAGGTGAAGATCCAGAAGAAAGTAAGGAATAAGAAAAAAAACCCAGAAATTTTCTTGGGAAAATCTTTTGCTTTGAGTAGATATCAGAAAGCAGAGGTGGGAATTCAGGCTGTTGGTGTCAAAAGGACATGTAATGATGAAGATGATATGGTCCTTGTATGTCACTCAAATGTGGAAGGAAAAGGAAAGAAAAGCTTAAAAAGAAGGTGAGGAGTGAGTGAAGAGAGAGCAAAGAGAGAGAGAGAGAGAGAGAGAGAGAAATGAGGAAAGCAGAGAGGAAGCAAGACACATAAAAGAATGGAAATTTCTGTTGACCTTTCCATAAAGTAATAAAATAATGATATATTTATAAAGCATTATTATTTTTTAAGGTCATAATTAACAATTTTTAAAAAAGACATTACTATTATACAAATTTATAAATAAACCCAATTCTAGACATGTATTTATAAAAATCCAAGCACTATTTAAACATAGAAACACACCCAAAATCAACCCCAAAGTCAACTTTTTGGGTGTGTTTATAAATGGGTTTTGAGTGTGTGTAATGATGGGTTTTGGGTGTGTTTATAAAGTGTTTTGGGTGTTGAATTTTTTTATAATTTCAACCTCCATTTTGGGTGTTTTAGTGAAACTCCCTTATTATTATTCTTTCCAGAGTACATATATAATACTTGTGAGAGGAAATTATGCCAATTTTGATTTTAGAAAAATATGTAAGTTTTGAATCTACCCAAAAAAAAAAAAAAAAATCATTTGATTTATAAAATTGTTTTTTATTGTTAAAAATAAAAGAAGATTCCACATAACAAAATAAAAAATGTACAATAAAAGAACCGACTTTTCTTAGCAAAGTCATGCATGTAGTGGATTAAAGCCAAAATGAAGTTTCTATATAAACTGCGTGATATAAGTGAGTGGGAATACAAGTGGCTGGTCATCTCCTCTACTTTTTAAAACTTTTTTATTTATTTATATTTTTTACAAACCATATAATATTAACAAGGTTTTTTTTTACAATGGACCAAAATACCGACAACAAATCTACATTTCTAGGCTAGTCACAAGTAGATATCAAATTCATCATAAATATGTATCGTTTTCGGCATTTATGTGAGTCGAAAATGAAACCTCCTTCAACTAAGTAAAGACAAATATCATTAGAGCACATGCTATTTGGCAAACAATTTTAATAAATAATTATCTTTATAATATGCAAGATAAACAAAATTTAAGCATAATATTTATCTTTATAATATAAAATAGATATTTACTAAAAAAAATGTCTCAGTCTGTCACTGTTTGTTGTTGCTAATCATCGATGATTAATGCGCATTAGAGAGAGAGAGAGAGAGACAGAGAGAGAGATTAGCCTGACTTGTTTAACCTTTCCAACAAGATTCATAGTTAAAAGACTAAAGTCATGTAATGTCACTATTTCACTTTTTTTTTTACCTTGAGTTGCTAATGAGAGCTGGGACCTCTCTGGGTTTGTGCATGTAGACTCGTAGTGGGTGATATGTGCTGACAGATCAAGAAAAATAATAATTTTTTATTTTTAACTTTTTTCTTTCCTTGTCTCTACGCTTGTTACTTTTTTATTTTCTGTTCTTTTTCTCTTCGGTGGAATATTTTTCCAACTCTAGCTTGACGATTAGTGTGTGTGGTCCCCACATTAACGAATTTATTCTCCCCACGCTTTATTTTTATTTTTTTTTTTTTTTTATTTTTATGTTTATAACTTTGAGTGAAAATCAAGGTTTCTTTGATGGAGTGGGCCAGACTAGATTCAGCCCACCAACTGCCCATCAGCCCAACAAACCAACTGATATTTTATTTCTTTTTAGTTCGGAGGTTGATGACGGGAGTTGTGGTCGAGTCTAGTAGCATGGACTTATAATTAAGCAAAACATTAATGTAATTGATTATTTTAAATCAAGCATAGCTGGATAAATTTGTAGTGATCTTAACTACTCAACGCCGCGAAATGACTAAAATCGTTTTTTGACAATCAAAAGTGATTCTTTAAGAAGACACTTCCAAATTCTTTAGGAGGCATTTTCAAGTACCTTAGGAAGCATTTTCAAGTGCTTTTCTATGAAGCGCATGAATTTTTAGAAAGAAAAAAAAAACTCCATGTTTTTCTAATAAAAACACTTATGAGCAATAGTGTTTTCTATAAAAGCAGTCTCAAACATGCTGGTCCGGAGGTAATTAAATTCTCTACAATTAAAATTACAAACCTTAACATGATTACAAATTTCTTAATAATCACATAAAGAAAATAACGTTAAGACGCACATAGTAAATCCTTTTGTCCAATACAAATTGTGATTCATCCTCATTGTCGAAAGTAAGTAATCTTACTACCTAATCCTTACCAAAATGTCCACCTAGAAATCGCCTTGAAGCCGTATCTAGTTTTTGACTCACAAAATAAAGCGTGGTAACAGGTTTGCCAAAGAATTTTCCCAAAAACACAATCCTATCTAAAATCATCTAATATATCTGAAAGAACACATATCATTGAGATGAATACTAGTTTCGCACATAGCTAATGCATCCTTCTAGTTCATACAAAATTATGTGAATTTTCGCACGTTTTCAACGAATAGGAATTTTTAGATTTAGATCCCGGAATATATATTAGAAAACAGTCTGATGCCTTTTAAAATGTAGTTCTGTAGAAAAAAAAGAAAAAAAAAAGAAGAAGAAGAAGAAGAAGAAGAAGAAAGAAGGTAGTTCATGTAGAAAAGTCAAACACAGACAGTTATATAAATTAAATATAAAAAAAAACTATATAGCGTTTTCATATCTACCAAATGCAAATGAAGATCGGTTTTGTGACGTCTAGTTTATATTTTGTTGAAGAGGATCCTGATTTCAAATCTCATGAATATCGAGTGTTGAAAAAAAAAGCACAATTCATAATGATGATGGCGGAATTTTATATTTTAGGAAAAGAAACATAATTTATATAACTGTCCCGCTGATACATTATTCGAGTACAACAAAATTCATTTTTTGCATATCACAATCATGCATATATATGTCTCACAAAATATATTATCTGATGTGAAGTTAGAATGATCATTTGTTCACATCATGATAATGCATTATCATTATCTAAGAGTTATATTATCCCGACTCAGCTTTTTAGATCCTGATAATATATTTGTCACACTTATACATTACTATAACTTGATTTTCTATTAATTATTATTCATGATCAATCTTGTTTGATAGATCTCAGAGAGACGTTGCTTAATAATTTCCATTTGATTTAAACATATAATCACATGCATTATTAAAGGTGTTATTTCTTAGTCAACCAACTCAAGCACCCCAAATCCAAAACGATACAGTTGTTATATATATAAAAAGAAAAAACAAAGAAAAAAACGATGGAAAAGAAAGAAAAAAAAACCCTTCTTCTGTTCAACTTGTAGTGGTTAAAAAAACATGCATGCAATCGATTTCACTGCCGTCTCTGACCTTTGAGCCACACATCCCTGCCGCCCACCGCTCTCTCTCTGTCTCTCTCTCTCTGTGTTTCTGTGGGTGGGTGTGTGTGTGTGTATACCGTGTTTTGTTTCTAAATTTTCAAACTTGGAAATAAGATGCCTCTGCAGTGTGTCGGCAATATATATAAATTCATGCAAAGCCTTCTGTTTGATCTAACGTGACCTTCAATCATTGATGCACACATTCATATGCATAATGCACCTCCCTCCTTCCTCAAACTGTAGTTTTATGTTCTCAGAGACCAACGTGTCGCCTTCTCATTGGCTCGAGGGCACGATGTTCAAGTTAGACTAGGGTTTGTTTACTTGTGTTCAACAAATAATATAAACTAACGGTTAGCTAGCAGTTGTTCTAGGTCTTGTGAGATTTGTTTATTAGTTACGCTGTTGTTCTTGTAATTCAAAGTCTCACAAGGATACAAGTGAGCCTTCCAATCAAAGCTTTGAAGGAATCAAGATGTTGCAAGGGGGGTTTAATCATTAAGCTTGGCTCTTTCATTATAATATCCCTCGTGAACTTTTTAATTTTTTTATGTTCTCAAGCATTTTGTGTGAGATTTTTTGCATTATTTTTATGACATTTGTGTTGTTGTTTTTGCATTGGATGGTTTGCTTTTCTTGGAAGAGGGGTCTTCTATATTGGTTTTCAAGGAAGTTAGTTGATCCATTTGTCGGCAGAAGATGTTTACAGAATATTAGTTAACTAGCAGCAGTAGGTTCACTTTGGAGTGTCAAATTGGTGTTATTAAGTTCAAAAAAAAAAAAAAAAAGAGTTTTTAGGTTATTTGAGAACCAAGTGCTTAATTGGAATCTCAAGTTCACTTGTAACCAAAAAAAAAAAAAAAGAAAAAAAGAAGAAGAAATTAAGTGATCTCTCAACAATATCATCAACACCCCATACTTCAAAACAAAATCTGTGGACAAATTTACCCCGTTGTTGAAAGGACTTAAGAGCCCCAAATCCCCAAAAGATGAAGTAATAAATTCTTTTTTTAAGAGAAAGATGAAGTAAAATTAAAAACATAAAAACAAAGTGCAAAACCCTTTTTGAAAAAAAAAAAAATAAATGCAGAGATTGGTATTGGCTTCCATCCTATGCCTGCCACGATGAGGGTTGCATCACCCTCTTCATCTCTCTTTTTCAATGTAAGAGGGACATGACATGATAATTGGGTGTCCAAAGATTAGTTTAAGGCGTCCGTTACAGCAATTCCACTTATAGGTTTATCATGGCAAAAAGGAGTTTGGGCTGAAAAAAAAAAACCCCCACACCAAACAAATATATTCTGCCCGAACAAGAGTGGATCCCATCAAAATCGGGCGAGCCCAAAAACAAGACCAGCCCATGCTGCTGTCAAAAGGTGCTGATGTCATCCTAACGTCAGCAAAGAAGATATTTTTCTTTTACCATTGGCTCATGCCCCACATGTAAGGCTTGCGCGCGTCTCCCAATTCGAAAAGCGTCCAACGGTCGACTGCGACAATCTCTAAAGGAAATTATGAAATAATATCAAGAAATTTAGAATTTTATTTATTTATGAATACCTAGCAATGTGCTTCACTTTCCACACCAAAACTCCATACAAATTCCTCTATGCATATCATATCTTTATTTTCTACTTTCTTAATCTATTTGTATAAAAATACAAATGGTCTCTTTCATCAAAGCCGGAGCCTCGTGGACAACCATGGAAGATGTTTTGTTGTGTGAGTGTTAGGTCCAAGTTGGTCATTGCCCGGTCACGGGCGATGAGATGAAGCATTCTCATATGTGAAGGAAAATTCATGGAGAATTTTGCACTCGATTGTGTTTGCCTCATACGAAAATAGCATTGGCTAGTAGGTAGAAAATTTTGAATAAAGAGTTAGGGAAATGAAGAGATGCCTTGGCAAAAGCAAGGGATACGGTCGAAGTGGGGAAAATCTTGGCAACAAGGTAAAAAATTTGTAATTGGCGTTTTATTAAATTTAATATCATATTGTTTGATATTTTCTTGCATTTCCAATATTGATATATATTTATATTATAGATTATTCAAGGACAAATGTGGTTTGGTGCTGCTGAAAATAATGCACATTTGTGCTTAAAAATTCAAGAAGAATCTAGAGAATTCAAGAGGAAGACTTCACCGACTATGCAAAGTCGGCAAGCACAATGTTGCATGACATAATTATTGTAAAAGACTAGAAATATCCTAGCAACTATCGTAAATAGCTAGAAAAGTCTAGATAAATAAAATATGTGGCTAGGAGAGATTGTCCAAGTCGGTGGGACTTGGGCAATAGCGGCAACACCTAGCTTAAATAGGCATGCATGTATTGAACTAATGTGGAGCAAAGAAGCTTCCCAAACTAAGAGAAAAAGAAGGCCAATAAGCCTATAAGCAAGGAAGGAGGCCAATAAACCTAAACACTAAATATTTATAGCCGAAGAAGGCCAATAAGCCTAGTTGTCTATCACACTTTGTTTTGGAGCCAATAAGCTCACCAATAGCCATGTAAAGGCCAAATAGCCTCGAGTTCTATGTACACAAGACCTATGTACTATTCTCCTCAAATGTAATAAAATCACTTTGTTTCAACTATTGTTCCTACTTTTCTATACCTCTTCACCACATAAACCAACAACGGTATGGCAAACACTCACACACCTCCTAAAAATATAACATGTGCTATTGGCCAAAGTAAAAAAATCTTTCAACAATCACAAATGTTGGAAGCTTGAGAGGAATTTTATGAGATTCAAAATTATCCCCACGGGTTTGAGTGTTGTGTTGAACGAGACGCTGCTCCACGATTCACGGGCATCGAATCGCCATTGAACTCCTCGTGTCAATGTGGACTCACCGATCTAAAGGAAGCCGAGACCTATTGGGAGAAAGGTGGCAAAGGTCAAAAGAAGGAGCACTTCGAACAATGAATGTGCAAAATTCTTGGAACAAATTGCTCTTCAAGTCACAATGAGAATAGAGAGAGACATGAAAATAGATGAGGTTGACAAGGCAAGAGAAATGGAGTATGCACACAAAAAAGACATGGACAAGAAAGATAAGAAAACCATGGTCATGATTACGAACCATATTTCCCATGAAACAAATGCATTTTGGAAGCAAGAATGAAAGGATGTTATGAGAAGAAGGCTGTTCTGTGAAGATGGATAGCAACATGGATTGGTTAAATGACAAAAACCATTAGGTTGTATTGATAGGGTTGCCCTTTCTTAATTAGTTGTTATAATTGTATTTTATTCAATAATATAGCCATTTGTTTAAAACATTACATATATCAAAACAAAGCATAATTAAAAAAAAAAAAGCATAATAAAGGAAGATACAAGTATCCTTGCAATTTATTCAAAGCATTAAACTTGATTTCATTGACCATGATTGTCTTCCAGCCCTCATAAGTGATGGATCAAGTCAACTTGATATTTTTTGTGAACATAAGAAGATTGCATTTCCATATAATGGTCAATCATACAGTTGTTGTAACGACCGTCCCTAATCAACATTTCTGTCATGCCTGAATCCACAAATTTGTATAATCTTGGATTAAGACATAATTCACACCTTAATTATAGAATTTAATAAAAACTAGAACTAAAATGTGAAGAATATTAAAATAAATAAATAAATATTTCACATAGAATTTTTTAACAGAAACAACAACATTTGAAATATTAACATCTTTACATTATTTTACAAGTTAGAACCACTCAAGAGTTCATTAAAAGAGTAGCTCATTATTCACCCACAAACTATGTACATAACACACTCTATGGACATGTTAGGTTTATCTCAAATCCTAGATTTCAGGTTCAGTACCTGCAAAATCTGTAAAGGAGTGAGTGAAACTTTAGCTTAGTTGGGACATAAACCTTTTCATGGTAAATTGATATAACTAAATTAAGTGACATGCAACCACTCAATCAAATATCATAACAATTATAAAAATGCATGAATACTCTTCATTTACTCTTGCTTAATTTATATAACTGGACAAGTAGACATGCACGTCTTATACCATGCTTATACCACTTAGTTCTGAATGCCCATTTATATGAACTAATCCCGATCTCAATCATCCTATAAATCCCCTTTTGTTAGTCATCTTATCTAACTCCTTGTCTCCAGTCCTGCATCATCCAATAAAAATCATGTGTACTTTGGGATCCTTGAGATATGGTACCTGCCAAGAGTTACACTCAACTACATAAAAAATCATTTCCATTGCCCTCTTTCCATCATATTTTCCCAACCCAATAACTCCAATTAATTTCCATGACATGATATAGTTATTCTTTTCACATATTTCATAAAGGGTCAGGATCGAGGAACACATAAAAAGCTACAAATTTGTACTACCTTTAGATTAAAGCAGTTTTAATGGCTAAGATTGCATTTGAAAAAAAAGTCAATACCCTAAACTACATGATTAATTTGCCTTACAAAAAACCATTCTCTCTCCTCTCTCCTCACAAATTACAACAAAAAACTTTTGGTTTTATTTAATATTTCTCAAAAGAAATTGTTTAAAAAAAAAAAAAACACTTGTCAGTATTTTTGTTTGAGCTGGAAGAGTATGATGTGAAGTGAATAACCATGGATCTCTTTCTTCAAAGGATGGCCTAAGCTGGATTAAGTATTGACCTAAATTTGGTGTTGCGTCAAACTATGAAGCTGAATTGTAAAAATAGTGAAGACCTATGTTTGGTGTTGTGTCGGATAATTTTTAAATAATTAAATGTAAGTTTTTTTGTTATTAGAATTACCAAATTGACATATACATTTCTTTTCCTCCAAACCAAATTGACATGTACATTTCATATATGCAAAAGTTAGAAATTCTTCATAGATGCCAAAATCATCTACATTACTCAGAAAGTAGAGGTTCAGTTCACTATACACAATTCTACTATTAATACATACAAATAAACATCCACAATTTCAAAATGAAATTAATAAGCCCCACAACCATGAACCATCTGGCTTTAATGCTAGCAATATGTTATACAATTTGTGGTGTTTCCAAAATGAAGCCAATCTTATCAATGCATCATTTATGGTGTTTCCAAAAAAATAGAGGTATCAAATTTAGCTAGGCCATGTCCTCAAGCATTGTCACTAAGCAACTGCTCGACAAACACTTTCTTGATATCATCATCCAAAGACATGAATATAGATATATTTTGTGGCTTCTCCAAAATGAGTTTTAGTGCTGCAATTTGACCTAAATGGGAAAATCCCATTTTCTTGAGTTCTCTTCATTACCTTTTGTCATAGCCTCAGTCACCATTTGCATCCTTTTCCAAGGTGCTTCAAACAATTTCTCCAATATAGTCACAATCTTCTCATCATCACTTGAGCTTGCAGCTTTTTTCCTCTTATTTTGATTATTTATGGATTGGCTTCCTTCTTTATTTAAAGACATAGGAGATGCATATTCCTGGACAGAATTATCATTAGCATTAACTTCATTATTGCTTTGCTCTTCCATCATGTCAACGGGGACTTCAGCTTTTTGTCCGTTAGCAGGATCCTTTCCAAAGATATTAGAAAGTCTATCAAACAAAGGAAATGGTTTGCTCCTCTATTCAGCTGCTTCCTTGTGGTGCTATGATAAAATAAGACAACACTTGACATATTTTCAATATGTAAAAAAAAAGGTAACAAAATGTTTAAAATCCACTCATCAAACCCACTTGACATCTTTATGTAAAGAAAAATAGCAAAAATAAGTAATTATGTACTTGCACATAACTCTCCCATGCATCGTTATTGTCAACCTTAACACACTTTTATATATCATTCTAAGCAAATCCACTTGTGTTTATCATGTCATAGACTATACTATATTGCTTTTTCCACTTCTTCAATTTTGATTCAATATGAGGACATGCCTTTAGCCCCGAATCAGGACATTTCATATTCAAAGCCTCCTCCATTTGGACCACAGTACCAGATTTGAAACTACTGGTCTCAAAGTGTTGGCCTGTAGCCACAAACTCATCTAGCACGGTCAAAAATGCATCTTCCTCAAACTTGGACTATGATCGCCTAGTTCCTTTATCTCCTTGTTCAAAGTTTTGACTGTTACCTTCACTTTCCATCCCTAAGAATAATCAACACAAATAAAATAATACCACAATCAATAATTGGAATCTGCAAAGAAAGCATAACTTTGTTTCAAAGCATGACTCTTCTCTAGTACATCACATAACCTTAAAAACAAAAGGAAAAATAAAATTCGCAAACAAATTGACTACAATGCCACAATCAGTACGTTGTTAAGGCTAAATTATCATGCCTCAAATACAAATTACAATCACATAAAAAATTAAACACCTTAAGAACTCAAACATAAATAACAAGAGTTGGCTAGTTATTTGCATTTCCTTACCACTCATTATACATTTGGAAGGCCAAGTCATTCCTCCAAGTAGTCCATTCATCTGATGCTCCAACAGTGCCAACCATATCACCTTCTATCACATTTTCCGTCTCTTCAATTTCATTTATTTCATGCTTTAGTGGATCCCTAGACATCTCTCTCCTAATGAGATTATGTAAAAGACAATAAGCCATAATTATTCGACATTGTGTCTTTATTGGATAAAAAGATGGACTCCTTCGTATGCCCCACCTAGTTTTTAGCAACCCAAAACAACGTTCTATTATGTTTCTTGTCTTAGCATGCTTTGTATTAAAATATTCTTGATGATTTACAAGTGTATTTTCTTCTCTCCATTTTGATAGATGATACCTTGTTCCTCTATATGGTGCAAGAAATCCCTCACCATTTGTGTACCCACCGTCTGCAAGGTAATAATAACCTAATAACCAATTTTTTATTTAAAAAAAGTCAATTCCTATTATTATGTGGTTATTATATAAACTTACAATTATTTATAAAGTGGACACTAGCTAATGGCCTTACTAGTAGGAACTTTTAATCCATTAGGCCTAGTTATGGCATCTCGAAGGACTCTAGAGTCAGATGCGGATCCCTCCCAAACCGGCAACACAAATATAAATTGCATGTCATGTGAGCAAACGGCCAACACATTTGTTGCAATTTCTCCCTTTCTAGTATGATATCTCAATTTTTCGGTTTTAGCTACTTGCACTTTAATGTATGTTCCATTTAGTGCTCCCAAGCAATTCTATATATAAAAAAAAGGGTGTAAACTTTCATTAATTTTATATGCTGCACAGATCATAGAAAAGAAAGCCAAAATATAATAAACATACTTTAAACCATTGCCATATATGATATGTGCAGTTATCACTTACAGGTTCCGGTACTCTCAATAAGCTACCTTGTAATCTTAAAATACCTTGTAACATGGAATTGAAGTACCTACTAATAGTCTCTCCTGATTGAACAAATCTATTTTTAATAGTAATTCTTAACATGATGAGCAAGCACATGCAAGAACATACATACTTGCTCCTCCATAGTTACCAAACCATCATTTTTTAGCCTTCCATCCGTGTGAAGCAAATTACATAATAAACCAAAGGTCTTTAAATCCATTCTTAGTTCACTCAAACATTCTCTGTAATTACCTAATAAACTGTTCAAATAACGCAATCGATTCTCATGTCTAACAAACGAACAGTTATTGAGGGAACGTCTTTCTAAAAGTCTTCGATTTCTTCTCATATTTTTTTAGCATCATAAGCATAAGAATCATGCAAGCACACATGGTCTCTAAATGGCACATCTCCAACAATAATATCAACAACATTCATCTTTGATCCATATATATTAATAAATAAATAAAAAGAATTATTGCACTTAACCAATCCTACTGAAAGTGAAATAACCCCAAATTGAAAACAAATAGTTCCATATGCAAATAGAAACATAAAAATTCATGCAAAGCTATAATTAATACGATTTGCAAAGTATGGAAAATTCACCCCTAATGGACCAAAAATTATCCACCAATGTATGTGCCTAATACCACATCACACCCTCCCAAAGTGTGCCTATACACAAATATGATATATATAGACTTTCATCATATTCTTCACCTTCAAATGATTGGAGCTCATTTTTCAAATCCCTCATTCTCTCATCAAGTTCTGAAATCACCCAGATTAAAAGGAACATGAACTCTTTACTTTTGAGTGAAATAACAATCATGCAACAAAACAACTCTCATAATACATGCAATGCAAACACCATTAGGTATGGTATATATGGGAGTAAAACCAAGCATGATTGGCAAGAAAAAGAAGCATAAGAAAAAGAGGCGGAGTCGCGGATGAGAGATTGAGGTGGAGTCGCATGTTCAATTTAGCTATTTTTAGCTTCTTTGTGTAAGGAGAACGAGTGAGGATTTTTTATACTATTGGACTCTACAATCCCATTTAAGTTAGTCCCCTTTCTAACCGAACATGAGCTTCAGGTTCAATTTAGCGCAGTCCTATCTAGTGAGCCCTACCAAACATGCACTTACTGTATTGGAAGGCTTTGTTATATCGTTTTTTTCCCTAACACTTACCTGATATGTTTTTAAGAAACTTCTTACCAAACCAATATTTGATGTTGTCAACACAGTGGGGATGATGATATCTTATTGGGCTTCAGCCATAAGCAGTTATGAGGTGCCGTACACGTTCATGTGTTGGGTGACATTACTACTGACATGTGGGGTATATTGTGGAGCCCTAAGTTTTGGTCTTAAGTTTTCAGTATGGTTTCCCTTGTGCTTCCTCTCCACCCTTATAGAGGTTGCGGCTAGCCAGCCACCGACTTTAGAACCAGCTCATTGCCGTGTTTCGGGCCCAACCCTACCAAGCTTCCTCAACAGCCTAACCCCCACCTTGTTTCGTCAGCCAAGTGTGCTCCTTATTCTCTTGTTCTTCTAGTGATGAAGAATAGAGAGAAGATTGAGACTGGAATGACAATTGGACTAACAACCTTCTTAACATAGGAAAGAAGAAAAGATGTGTAGAAGTATGACAAAGAAGAATGAGACTTTTTTTTTTTGTAAACACTCATGCCCTGATGGGTTGATGAATCTTGTATGTCTTGTATGGAATTGCCTCCATATTTTTTTTGGAACTATGGGTTATATAATTCAAATCTCTTAATCTTCCTATGATGCCTAAAATTGAAGCACTTCCAATTCAGGACACTTTTGATGAAATTTATTGTATGTCTTGTATGGAATTGCCTTGGCCTTTTTTTATTTTTGGAACTATGAGTTGTATAATTCAAATATCTTAATCTTCTTTTGATGCCTAAAATTGAAGCACTTCTAACTGAAATATTATAATTGAACCAAACAAAAAAATCTTGAAGTGGATAAACCTTTTATTAATTAGAAGCTTGAGACCAAAGAAATTCAGTTTCCGTTTATTAAGCCAGAAGATTAGTTGGGCGGCATATTAACAAAGGCAGTCTCTTGTAAATTGTTCCACAACTCATTGGACAAGTTGGGCATTGACGACATCTATGCACTAACTTGAGAAAGAGTGTTAGCATGATTTATTAGGAAAGCTTCTATCCTAAGAAACTCAAATTGTTGACTTCTTGAGATTGTGTGTATTTAATGTTGTGTAATTTTGTTGGGATTAGGGATACTATAATTTGTGTAAAATTACACTATCAATTGCAGTAGATTTTAGTATGAGCTTGGAGACAAAGCTACCTACTTGTATAAATATGTTTGATTGTAATACAAAATTAGGTCATTGAATCATAAACAAAGTCTCTCATACACTCACATATTTCCGGATTTTAACATGATATCAGAGCAGCAATCTTGGGATTGCTGACTCTAGTTTCAAATTCTAACTATGGGGGATGATGATTTCTTTATCCCCCATAGAGGTAGCACCACCGATCTCTCTACCACTAAGACCTAGAAACTAGAAGAATTGACGACCGAGATGACCCAGTTTTTGAAGATGCACAACTAGATATCGACTTGACCGATCGGCCACACCTTGATTGGGTGTTTCCACTGACATCATCCCTCATAGAGGAGTCCAATTTTCTTGTTACCAAATGCCCTGTGACCCCCTGTTTCTCTTGTAGTTTTTTAACATTTGGCAAACCACTTAACAATGCTTTACTTTTAACTTAAGTCCAACTCCCATCATCCCACCCAGCCAACACCCATCCTCCCATTCTCTGACTTAAGCCCTCTCCGATCTAGCCTAACACCACCACCACCGCCCCTCCGTTTCTCTCTCTCTCTCTCTCTCTCTCTGACAGAGAACCCCCCTGTCCTATTATCTCTTCTTTGTTTTCGAATAATGCATTTTTTAGATTTTTTTTTGGTCAGAATATTCATTTGAGTTTGTACGATTTCACCCTATATCTACCTTGTTCCTTGATTTTAATTGAAATATGTTCCTTTATTTATATAACTTTGTTAGTTAGAATGTTGCTATGTTATTCTTGAGGATGATAACTACTTGGAGTTATCATGCTATCAAAAGATTTTTCATGTGGGGTTGCTTACAGGATTGGAGTTTATTTGTTGGAAGTTAACTTTTAATATTTCAGCCATCTCATCCCGACCAGCCACCACTGCCACCAAGGCAGCCTAGTTAGAAAATCCAAAAGACTTCTCAACCTACTCAAATTCAATGAGAAATGAAATCAAAATTAATTCATATTGTATTAGAATTCAAAACCAAAATTTAATTTACCCCAAATATTCAAAAATAATTCATGTAATCTAATGCCTCTATCAGCTGGACTAGACGAGTGGTTGAGATAGGGAGGGAAAATGTGGGCTACCGTAGTTGGGTGGGGTGGTTCTCTGTCTAGGTTGACTGGTGATAAGCTAGAGAAAGGTGGAGTTGGGCTTGTTGGGATAATGGGAGGTTGACTTAATAGAGTTAGCAGTGTTAAAAGTGATGTTAAGTGGTTTGCCACATGTCAAAAACTTAGGAGAGAAATAGGGTGATATAGGGCATTTAGTACAGGAAAATTGGACTCCTCATAGAGGTAGCACCACCAATCCCTCTACCACTAAGACTTAGAAACTAGAAGAATTGACCATCGAGATGACCCAGTTTTTGAAGGTTCACAACGATATACCGACCCGATTGATCGGCTACACCTTGATTGGATGTTGACATTGACCCGACCAACCGGCCACACCTTGACTGGGTCTTGCCATCGACCCGATCAACTCTGACTCACTCTATATCCTATGAATCTTCTGCTACACACAAATTGAGACCCATATGATTAACTACGATGTGGACTTGTCTCCACATGTGGCCTACTATGTGATGGTCTCACTTAAGGGACATGTTGAAATGGATCGACATTTTATTAAGCACAAGCAAAGAGGCCAAAGAAATTTAGTTTCCGTTTGTTAATTCAGAAGATCAGTTGACTAACATATTAACAAAGGTAGTCTCTTGTAAAGCATTCTACAACTCACTGGACAAGTTAGGCATCAACGACATCCATGCACCAACTTGAGGGGGATTGTTAGTATGGCTTGTTAAGAAAGCTTCTATCCTAGGAAACTCAAATTGTTGACTTCTTAGGATCTTTTATATTAAATGTTGTGTAATTATGTTGGGTTAAGGATATTGTAATTTGTGTAATTACACAAACTACAATATCAATTACACTAGATTTTAGAATGAGCTTGGAGACTAAGCTACCTATTTGTATAAATATGTTTGATAGTAATACAAAATTAGATCATTGATCCATAAACAAACTCTCTCATACACTTTCATATTTCTAGGTTGTTGAGTTCTTGGGATTGTGTGTATTGAATGTTGTGTAATTATGTTGGGAATAGGGATATTGTGCAATTACACAAAATACAATATCAATTACACTAGATTTTAGGATGAGCTTAGAGGCTAAGTTACCTGCTTTTATAAATACTTTTGATTGTAATACAAAATTAGGTCATTGAACCATAAACAAACACTCTCATATTTCTAGATTTTAATCAGATTAAGTCCTATGCTCTAAATATGTTGTTCCGTCAATTTTTTTTTTTGAGAAAGATATTAAACAATTCATTTATTTATTTCATTTTATATGATGTTATGTTGTATAGTTTTCTCTATAGCTTCATTTTCTCTGTCTATTTAAATAATCTACCCTCATTCACAATTTTTTTTTTGGCCTTTCTTTCTTATGATAGAAACATAACAAATCTATTAAAATTCGGTAGAAACAGTAAAAATAACGTAACAATACAACGGAAATGAAATACATAAATCCTTAAAATAAAGCAACAACATAAAAGAAAAACAAGTTACACATCAATAACAGTAGAATCAACCCAAAATCCTATAAATATCCTTTCCAGCTCACCAGCACAGGTACCGCTTAACATTGTCAACTCTTGCTCCGACTACCTTTAATTACCATAAAGGTGGTATGAAATTTCTTCTCGTTTAAATGTAATCACAAGACTATGAAGGTGCATGTCACAAATCCATTGCAAATCACATCGTATTAAAAAAAAGGGTGCTAGGCTTGTGTTTAAGATGTATGAGTACATCGCCCACAAAAATATGTACATGCCCCACAAAATTTTATGCAGACACTTTTCACATTGAACCATAGAAGTAACGTCATGCCCAATGTGAGGCCCTAGTAATAATGGATGTGCACACGTAAGTTGAAGGAACGCATCGTTTAACACAATCTTGGGGGTGTACAAAGACACATCTCTTTCTTCCTAAAACATATGGTTAAGGCCAAAGTTGTACATGGTTCCACAAAAACCAAAAACTATGTTCATTATGTATTGGTTTGAAGTTTCTTCTTAGGGAGGTGAGGGAGGTTAAGATTGTGGGTGAGTTTGGATTTCCATTAATTGGAGGAGGTGATGACTCGATTAAGAGAGGAGACAAAAAAAAAAAAAAGGAAGAGAGGATTGGCTTTCCTGCTTGCTAACTCAAGTTTAGTTTTAGATATGTGAACCACCCAGTCCTTACAAATAGAGCTCGGCTCAAGTGGAGACTTCAGTTTGCGAACCTCTGTGTGCGACTCCATCTCAGCCATTCAAAGTTATCTAACGACTAGAGAGAGAAACCAATGTGTACAAATGAGTACGATGCATTTCCCCTTAGCCCACGTGTCCTGGGGCTTTTGTTTTTTGGGTGAGCTCTAATGGCGCCTTTCCTTTCCTCCTTTCTTTCCACCCTTTAATTCATTTTGAATTTTAACATCGAAACCCAAAATATTACAATAGAAACGGGGAAAATATCCAACCCCTCATCATCCTCCTTTTCCCACATGTTTGTAGCTTTCTTCCTCCCATTAATTTTTTTTCTTGAAATTTCTACCCCAAAAGCTTACAACCCAAAAACTCCCACATAATTCATTACTTTTCTTCCCCCACCAATCAATTCTATATATACTTGCAAAATCTGACTCACTCTATATCCTATGAATCTTCTGTTGCACACAGACAGAGACCTATATGATTAACTATGATGTGAACTTTGCTCCACGTGTGGCCCATTATGTGGTGGTCTCATGTGAGGGAACATGTTGAAGTGGATGAATATTTTATTAAGCATAAGCTCGAGACCAAAGAAATTCAGTTTCCATTTGTTAAGTCAGAAGATCAGTTGACTAACATATTAACAAATGCAGTCTCTTGTAAAGCGTTCTGTGGAAGCAAATTATCTCACCTTATTTGACAATTTGTGAATTATTTGACAATTGGGAATTACCTAACCTAATTGAGAGTTACTTGGATTAATTGGGAGGTTACCTAATTCAAATTGGATGTAGTTGATCATTACCTTAATTAGGGATTTGGTTAAATCCCTAATCCCTATATACACCAACCTCACCAACCACACCAACCTTACCAACTACACCAACCCCACCAATCTTGCCTAGGCCCCCTATAAATACTTGGCTACGCACAAGGATTGAGGTACGTTTGAATTTCTACTCAAACTCTGCATAAGTTATCCCTTACAAACTCTAGCCGCCATATTCTTTCTCTCTCTCACACAAGGCTCCGGCCACCACACACTACTCCAGCCACCCGGTTTTCCTTGAAACACACCTAACTTAGGTATTGGAGGGCCTTTGGCCAACACCTTCGGGTGTGATCTTTTTACTCCGATATGTTTTACAGGGAGAAAGAGAAGCGGAGAAGACGGAGGAATCTTAGGCGAATATTCTAGTGGGACGAAAATCGCTCCAACATGTTCCACAACTTCACTGGACAAGTTGGGCATCGACAACATCCATGCACCAACTTAAGGGGGAGTGTTAGCATGACTTGTTAGAAAAGCTTCTATTCTAGGAAACTCAAATTGTTGACTTATTGGGATCTTTTGTATTGAATGTTGTGTAATTATGTTAGGTTGGAGATATTGTAATTTGTGTAATTACACAAACTACAATATCAATTACACTAAGTTTTAGGATGAGCTTGGAGACTAATCTACCTACTTGTATAAATATGTTTGATTGTAATATAAAATTAGATCATTGAACCATAAACAAACTCTCTCATACATTCTCATATTTCCATATTGTTGAGTTTTTGGGATTGTTTGTATTGAATGTTGCGTAATTATATTGGGATTGGGGATATTGTAGTATGTGTAATATTACACAAAATACAATATCAATTACACTAGATTTTAGGATGCCATTGGAGCGTAAGCTACATACTTATATAAATATGTTTGATTGTAATACAAAATTAAGTCATTGAACCATAAACAAACTCTCTCATACACTTTCATATTTCTAGATTTTAACCTAGAGGTGCACTGCACCTCCCCTTGCTAGAAAATGCATTGGAGGTGGTGAGGTTGCCCCTATGCTCTGCCTTGGAGGAGGTAGTTGCACAAGGAAGAAGATGAGTTCACGAACCCTTGTTTTTGAAGGACAACATAATTTATTTGTTGGGTCATCTTTGGCTTTTAATAAAGTCATGCAAATTGATTTAGTGACAATCTAAATTTCTGACTATGGCTAAAAGGACTCAAACGGTATTCATCTTGTCTATAGATGCAAAATTTTCCTAATAGTGGAGACTATAACTTTGTTTGTATCCTTTACCTACAAGTCGTGCCTTATCCCTCTTGATGAATCCATCAGCTTTGTGCTTCACAGTAAACAAACATTTACATCCAACAAACTTCTTACCTTCAGATAGTTCCACTATGTAGCATCCATCTCCTCTATAATATGTTTTCACTAGGATTTCCAAGAGAATCATAAACATTCTTTGGGGTAGATACAACATATTATTGATTTGTGAGCAGGGACGGTACTTGACTTTGGCTAACCTAGGCTACAGACCAGGTGGCTTTTAAAATCCCAGCCCAAATTTTATAGCCCAGCAAGCCATCCAAGTGAATATCATAATCCTATCATTCTTAGGAATCCTTTGATTACATTGCATGCATGTGGGGAATAAAAGGGAAAGCTGCAGCCTATAGCAATAGCACATATGAGAGAAAAAAAAAAGGGAATGCACACAGCCGGTGGAAAAAAAGAACGGAAAAAAAAGAAGAAATTTTTTAATTGTTCTTAGAGTGGTGGACTTTTTCACCAAACTCATATTGCACCCTTGCACAAGTAAAGGAACACTCTTGTTGTCGTTGCACTCACCTTCAAGCCTTAATTCAAGAAGTGAACCAAGCTCCTATATTTGTTAGGTACGGTAAGCTTCTCTCAATTTGTCGATGTTGAAATTTGAGAATTTTTTTTGGATTTTATTTAGTATCAATTACATATTTGCAATTGAGACTTATGATTTATTTATGAATTATCAAATAGGATTTTTAGTTGATTTTGGTGTTCTTGCTTATCCAATAGGTTATACTTTAACTTTATAATGTCGGAGCATCATCCAACTCCTAAGAGATCAAAGACTGTTCGGGATTTTTTAAAAAGAAATAATGAAGAATCAACTAGTATGGGTTCCAACCCTCCTTTAATTCCTCCAATTCGTGAGAAGCAACCTCATTCTGAATCTCAAAGAGTTGAATCTGAAACTTTAAGAGCTGAGTCTCAAAGACCTAATTTTGATCAAGAAGTTAATACCAATTCTCTTGAGCGTGATCCAGGATTACGTCCTCAAATAGACACATTTCTGCCTAATCAACGTAATAATGTTCGAAGAACATATATTCTCTCAGGACCATGTCAACCAAAAGTAAAGGAATATCCATCTCATTTAGAAGGGAAACGAAGATGTCGATTTAATGGTAATTGGTAGGGGTGGGCATAAAAATCGATAAATCGATCAAACCGACCGAACCAAACCAAACCAAACCAAAAAAGAGTGTTTTTTGACTAAACTGAAAAAGTCAACGGCGGACCCAACCGAATCGAAGGTCAACGGTTCGGCCTACGGTTCCAATTTTTTCAAAACCGGTGGACTTGAACCGAACCGGTGAATTTTTAAATATAAAAATATTTGACACGTGGCGTCATTTGATTGGCCAAAAAAAGATGCATGTGAGACTGCCTGTAGCGGATACCTAAATTTTTTTCTTTTCCCGTTACTCCCTTTCACTCAGCCTTCGTCGAATCATCTTTCCCTCTTTGCTCTTTCTATTTTCTGAAAACCCTAAGAGGCTGAGAACGGCGCCTCTCTCTCTCGACCTACCTCATCTTCAATTGACCTTGGATCTTTCAAGAGAGCATCAGTGTCGGGGTGTCACTCCTTCATCAATCTCTCGTCTGCCAGGTATCATCTATTCTCTCTCTCTCTCTCTCTCAAGTCGACCTAAGCCTAACCCAACACCCCTATCTATTTCAGGCACGCACATCACAGAACTGAGATAAATTCTAATCGTTGTCTTGAGGCACCGCCAAAACCATCTCTCCGCCAAAGGTAAATTCTCTCTCTTCTGTACATTATAGGGTTTTTTTTTTGGCTTTGAAATTTATACTGATATCATAGGGGACTTATGCTTTGAACTTGAGAAAATATTTTTGCATTTTTTTGAAAGATTCTTCCATTCAATCTGCTTGTGCTCAATCTGTTTGTGTGTTGTCTGTTTTTTGATAGAATAAGGAAGAACATAGAAAAATAGAGA
Organism: Prunus mume; assembly: GCF_029339155.1. Lineage (NCBI taxonomy): Eukaryota > Viridiplantae > Streptophyta > Magnoliopsida > Rosales > Rosaceae > Prunus > Prunus mume. The sequence goes on from NC_142699.1 coordinate 40,351,029, forward strand.
GAAATAGAGAAAAATAGAGAAAGAAAAAAAAAAGCAAGTTTGATTTTGAGTATGAATTAGCTAATGTGTTTGTGCTCAATCTGCCTGCTGTGTGCTATCTTGAAATGGTTTAAACGGTCTGGACATTCTACACTTAATGTTTGAGATAATTTTTACATCAATTCTTAAAATTCAGCATTTTGAACTCAAAAAGTAAATGTAGTTCTAATTCTAGATTCAGCTTTTGTGTTTGTGCGTGGTGATTGTAAGTTGTTGATGTTAAACTCAAGCTCATGTGTGCTTAGTGACTATGAACCATTGATACATCTCCTAATAGTAATAAAAAGTGTAGACTAGAGACTCATATATTGTATGCTACAATTATAGATAGTGTAGTCCAATAAGTAGTAACATGTAAAATGTATTCATCACACAGGTCCAATAAGTGTAGTCCAATTGTCAGAATGCAGGGGAAAAACCCTGATATTTATAGGTCAAGCTAGCCTAGGAGCTTTTATATGTTGACATGTCCTAATTTGAGGCTATCATACATTTTTGTCTTTCATTAGTGTCCTATATGATTTACTTTTTTGTAATTTAAATCTATCTTTACTGTGTTTATGAAACGAATGAAGCTTGCTTGTAACCTAACCCTTTTTTTGATTTCATTCACAGTTGTTTAGTGTTGCTGCTGTTGCTGAGCTTTGAAACTTTGGAAAATTTTGCTTAAATGGAGGTAAATATTCATTGCTGCTGCTAATTTGTTTACATCTGTTTTTGTAATCTGTTTAATCTGTTTTTGTAATCTGTTCAAATATGTGTTTGTGATTTGTTTAAATCTGTTTTTGTAATTTGTTTAAATATGTGTTTGTAATCTGTTTTTGTAATATGTTTTTATAATCTATTTTGTAATATGTTTCTCTAATCTGTTTAATTCTGTTTCTGTTTTTGTAATCTGTTTTTGTAATATGTTTTTGTAGTATGTTTTTGTAATCTGTTTTTAAAATATGTTTTTGTAATATGTTTTTGTAGTCTGTTTTTGTAATCTGTTTTTGTATTATGTAATTTGTAATATGTTTTTGTAGTCTGATTGTTGGATAGGATATATGTTTCGGGAGTTGTATGCATAGTTTAAATCTGTTTTGACAGTTTAAATGTGTTTTTTTTAATAGGATATATCTTTTCAATATGTTTATGGGTAGTTAAACTTTGTTTGGCTGTGTTTAAATATGGTTTTACTCTGTTTATGAATAGGAACCTGTTTCTAATGAGGCTCAAATGCATGGGAATGATAATTCTCTACCTTGTAGTGATGCTGTTGTACCTCCTACAACAGCATCACAAAATCCAACACCATCACCGTTAGAACCTAGTACCGGAAAAAGGAAACCTTGTAAGAAGGAGAGTGATGTGTGGGAACACTTTGAAAAGTATGATTTGGTATTGGATTTAAAAGGGGTAGATGGGACTAAAAGAAAAGAAATTGAAAAAAGGGCTAAGTGCAAGTATTGTAGTGCTACTTATGCTAGTGATACCAAGAAAAATGGGACTAGCAATATGTGGAAGCATCTAAACAAACAATGCTTGCAATATCCTTATAGGCACAAGGATAAGAGCACACGGACGCTCGCATTTGATGCATCCAAGGGTAATACTCTTGTTTCAAGGAAGTTTAACAAAGATGATTGTTTGGATCCTTGTATTAGGATGGTGGTTCGAGATGAGCTACCTTTTAGCTTTGTGGAGGGTAAAGGGTTTAGGGAATTTTGTAGTGTTGCATGCCCACAATTTAATCCACCATCTCGTAGAACTCTTGGAAGAAAATTTCTAGAAATGTACACAAAAATGAAGGAGAAGTTGAAAGTTGACCTTCATTCACATAGAATATGCCTTACAACCGATACTTGGACATCGGTTCAAAATGTGAATTACATGGTGTTGACTGCCCACTTTGTGGATTCCGACTATAAAATGCACAAAAGGATCCTAAATTTTTGTGTAATTGATAGTCATAAGTGGGAGAGCATTGGAAAATTGCTTGAAAATTGCTTAATTGATTGGGGACATGAGAAGATACTCACAATTACTGCAGATAATGCAGCTGCCAATACTGAGGCAATTGAATATGTGAGGAAGAAAATAAATGGGTGGAAAGATTCGAATAGTGTGTTATGAGGAGTTCACATGCATATGAGGTGTAGTGCTCATATAATCAACTTGATAGTTAAGGAGGGTTTGAAAGAGATTAGAAAGCTCAATTGTGGCAATCCGTAATGCGGTCAAGTTTGTGAGGTCCTCACCTTCTCGGTTGAGTTACTTCAAAATGTGTGTTGAGACGGAAAAAATAGAGTGCAAGGGGTTGGTGGTGATGGATGTGCCCACTAGGTGGAACTCCACTTATTTGATGCTTGATGCGGCATTGAAATTTCGAAAAGCCTTTGATAGAATGGGGGATGATCCCGATTCTTCCTACTTAATGTACTTCAAGGAAGATGAAGGAGATGACGAGAGAATTGAAGGCATTGAAGGAAGTGGGAAAGGGAAGGGAAAGTCTAAGACTAATAAGAGGGTGGGTCCACCTAGTGATGAAGATTGGGAAAAAGCCGTGACATTTGTGATGTTTTTGAAGACCTTCTATGATGTCACGTTGAAAATTTCAGTTTCTTTGCATCCAACATCACACTCAACCTTCCATGACTTGCTTGCCATAGATGGGGAGATTCGGGAGTTGTATAGATATGATGTTACAATTTCTATTGAAGAACGAACAACCATGGATACTCTTTTAAATGATATGGCAGCATCAATGAAGAAGAAATATGATAAATATTGGGGTGAAGTTCATAAAGTGAACCCATTCTTGATGATAGGAGTTGTGATTGACCCCCGATTCAAGCTTCGCAATTTGAAGCACATCTTTGAAGAAATATTTGAAAATGATCCTACTTGTAAAAGATTGGTGGCTCAAAAGACAAATGAAGTGAAACAACTTCTTATGAATATGTATGAAGTGTATAAGCCTAGTAGTAACAATATGGGTGCTACTAGTACTACCAATGAAAGTGGTGATAGTACTAACAATGAAACCGACTCTTCTTTGGTTTTTGGAGGTCGTAAGCGAAAAATCATGATGGAAAGGTGGAAAAAAATTCAACAAGAGAGTGAGAATGTGGTTATAACACATGAAGTGGATAGGTACTTGTTGGATCCACTTGAATCCATTGATGAGGAGTTTGATATACTAGGGTGGTGGAGAATAAATGGGCTTAAGTATCCTACTTTGGCATCAATTGGAAAGGATGTGCTTGCAATCCCTACTTCCACAATAGCTTCGGAGTCTTGTTTTAGCACAAGTGGGAGAGTAATTGACTCGTTTCGAAGCTCATTGTCTCCTAGGATGGTTGAGGCTTTGATTTGCTCTCAAAATTGGATAAGGTCCGAATATATATCTTCATTGCAATATGTGCCAAGCATTGAGGAGATGAAGTTCTATGAATCAATTGAAATGGGTAATATTTTCATTTCTATAAGTATATTTGAATCTAATTATTTTCTTATTTTTATGTGTTCTAACTCAAATTGGTTTGATTTATTTTATTATATTTTGTAGAAATGGGGAGTTAAAACATCCACGACAAATTTGAATAAGACTCTCCCTTCTTAGTGTGATTAAGATATGTTGGAAGGTATTTTTCTTGCATCTTATGTTAATTATGATTTGTTGATGGTGAAATTTTGTGTTAATTCTTTTAAGTGTTGTGTAGGTTACTTTGTTAAGGCTTTTGGAAGAATGGATGCAACAGATTTTTTGCAAGGATATTATCTTCATGTGTATTTTTGTGATGGGTTGTAATATTTAATTTCATAAGTTTAATTTGGTTTGTGTATTATTTTTTGTAATGGTTTGTAAGAGATTATATTTCTTTTCCTTGTTTGGTTGGTTGAATATGTGTATGTGAGATTTATTTAGTTTAGAAACTTAGATTGGAATGATGGATTTTTATAGGTTGAATTTACATAATTTCAGGTTTTGAATGTGAGATTTATTTAGTTTAGAAACTTAGATTGGAATGATGGATTTTTATAGGTTGAATTTACATAATTTCAGGTTTTGAATGTGAGATTTATTTAGTTTAGAAACTTAAATTGGAATGATGGATTTTTATAGGTTGAATTTACATAATTTCAGGTTTTGAAAGTGAAGTAAAAAGTGTTTTGGGCTTGTTCATAAGAATTGAATAGGTTTTGGCAATTTGACAACAAAAAAGGGGTTTTGGGGTTGAAAATGAATCTGAGTTGGGCTTTGTTTTGCTAAAAAAATATGATTTGGGCTTTTTTTTTGGCTGAAAATAAATACGATTTGAGCTTTTTAAAATGGTAAAAATGGGCTCAGGCCCAAACCGAACAGAACTGGAACCGACCCGAGAATCGAGCCCATTTCCAGTTTGGCCCATTTTCGGGTTTCTCCTAGACTCAACTCTAACCGAGAACCGAACTTTCCTTCGGTTTGCCCGCTGGTCGGTCAAAATTTGACCCAACCCGAACCGTGCCCAGGCCTAGTAATTGGTATAACCAATATCCTTGGCTTGAGTATTCTGTTAATAAAGATAAAGTGTTTTGTTTTCCATGCTTTCTTTTTGATGTTGATCACTCACATAAGGCATTCACTGTAGAAGGATTTAGAAATTAGAGAAGAGTTTGTGGCAAAGAATGTGCTTTCCTTACTCATGTAGGCATTATAACTTCATCACATCATTTTGTTATCCAAAAGTGGATGGATTTAAAGAACCTGACTCACCATATTGACAGAGTTGTGCAACCCCCACAAGAAGTTGCGAAAAAATAGGTTGAGGCTTACAACCACAATAGAGGCCATTAGGTATCTAGCAAATCAGGGAATGGCTTTTAGAGGTGATGATGAATCTCATGACTCCTCTAATCAGGGTAATTTTACTGAGTTGGTAAAGACTTTTGCAAGAAGGAACAAAGAAGTTGAAAAAGTTGTGTCACAAAATGCTCCTCTAAATGCTCAATATATTTCACATAAGATACAAAAGGAGATCCTAAATATCTATGCTAACAAAGTGAGGAAAAAGATACGCGATGAAATTGGGGAAGATGGGAAATTTTGTGTTCTCATTGATGAAACACTTAATGATTTTAAGAATGAACAAATGGCTATTATCATAAGGTTTGTTAGTTGTGATGGGCATATTCGAGAAAGGTTTTTTGATATTGTGAGTGTTCATGACACTAATTCCTCAACTCTTAAAAGTGATATTTGTAAAGTGTTTAGTAAACATAGTCTTTTAGTAAGCAATATGCGTGATCAAGGATATGATGGTGCTAGCAATATGCGTGGTGAATGAAGTGGCTTACAAGCATTATTTCTCAATGATTGTCCATATACATATTATATTCGTTGCTTTGCTCATCACCTTCAATTAGCTTTAAACGTTACTGCTAAAGAGGTAGGACTTCTTTGGAGATATTTTTCAATGTTGAATAACATTGTGAATTTTTTTGGTGCTTCTGCCAAATGACAATCTGAGTTAAAATTAACCCGACAAGCTGAAATTGAAGACTTATTAGCAGCTGGAAGACTTGGAACAGGTAAAGGGGCTAATCAAATTCGATGTCTGTAACGACCTGGAACTACTCGTTGAGGCTCACATTTTAGTTCGATTAGGAGTTTGATTGATTTATTTGGTACATCCAAGACACTTCTAAAGGATATCAGTCATAATGGATCTACCTCACAATTTCATGGGGAAGCAGAAGGTATTAGAATTTCTATGTTGTCTTTTGACTTTGTCTTTGCCTTGAATTTGTTGGACAAAACTATGAGATTCACTGATTTTCTTTGTCAAGAACTTCAAAGAAAATCTCAAGACATTGTAAGTGCTTTGAATTTAGTTGCAAGTACAAAAATGGAGCTTGATGAGTTGAGAAACAATGGTTGGGATGACTTTATACAAAGTGTACAATCATTTTGTGAAAAACATGAAATTAGTATGCCTGATATGGGTGCCCGTCATACAATGAGAATTGGGAGTTCTTGTCAACAAAAAGATTGTATCACAGTGGAGCACTATTATCATATGGATGTATTTAATGAGGTAATAGATTATCAGTTGGGGGAGTTAAATACTAGATTTTCATATGAAACTGTGGAACTCCTTCGTCTTAGCTCATCATTGGATCCCCGTGATACTTTCAAGCGATTTAACATT